>NC_139521.1:73467160-73579660 GCF_947247035.1 Vipera ursinii
GGACACCTATACCAAACTGGACAAATGGTTGTCCGTTCTCTTCTTGAAAACCTCCAGTGATAGAGCCCCCATAATTTCTGGAACCAAGCCGTTCCCACTGATTAATTGTTCTCACTGTCACAAAATCTCCCCTTAGGTTGGTTTCTCCTTGATTAGTTTCCATCTATTGTTTCTTGTCCTGCTTTCCGGTGCTACTTTGAAGAACAGGTTGGCCCCCCTCTTCTTTGTGGTAACCCCTCAAATACCGGAAGACTGCTATCAAGTCACCCCTAGTTGACCAGGTGTTGGGGACCCTTAATCTAGACCACACAGTACCACACTTCATTGTCTTTCTGTTCCCATAAAGTCCAAATCTGTTCCAAAATTTTCCACATTTCATTTCATGAATGATCCCAAATTTATCCCAAAATTATGGAAACATACAACATGCCTCAAAGGGTTAGTCCCGGGTTTCAACATTAGTATAACATGCACGTTCAGGTTTGACCAAACATCTTTGCTTAAGGACTGAGTTCATTACATATGGCAGCATGTAAATAAAAAAAAGACTAGAACAGAAGCCTTTAATTAATTATACTGATTATTCAATGAAAGCTTTAATTGGCATGCCCTTCAACATCATCAATTAATCAGGACCGTCATTAACGCTCCTGAACAATTGAAATTTCATTTTCCAAAAAGTAACCTTGCTTGAGCAAACTGGAAAAAAAAACTCAAGAGAAAACTGCCTATCCAAAAGATGGAATAAAATTTAATCTCTTCGATGGGTTAAATTCTAAATTCTATGAACGCTCAACAGGTCTACTGTGTACAACCACCAAATGAACCGCTAAATACAAAGCCTACTGCAGCATTAAAATAACAACATCTATCTATCTATCTATCTATCTATCTATCTATCTATCTATCTATCTATCTATCTATTATTCTGATACAATCAAAAGATTCTTGGTGATATGCAAATTTATCAAAACATGCAACCATAGCATATAATAATGGCCAAAAAACCCCAACATCTACATAACTGGAGTGACGTGCAGATCTAGTCAACCCAACGGCTAAAAGGTCTTCCAGAAGAGCTCAACCAACTGCCTGAGACAGCCAGTGGTGGGGTTGTGTAGTGGCAATGCTGGAAGTAGAAAAGGTCTACCTCTTCTCCAAAGCACCAGAGGGCAGGACAAGAAGGAACGGATAGAAACCAATCAAGGAGAGAAGCAACCTGGAATTAAGGAGAAACTTTCTAACAACGAGGACAATTAACCAGTGGAACAGATTGCCTTCAGATGTTGTGGGTGCTCCATCGCTGCAGGCTTTCAAAAAGAGACTGGACAACCACTTGTCTGAAATGGTATAGGGTCTTCTGCCTGAGCAGGGGGTTGGACTAGATGACCTCCAAGGTCCCTTCCACCTTTTTTATTCTATTATACTGGACAGGGGACTAGGGGTGACATGATAGCAGTGTTCCAATATTTGAGGGGCTGCCACCAAGAAGACGGGATCAACGTATTCCCCAGAGTACCTGAAGGCAGAATAAGAAGCAATGGATGGAAACTACACAAGGAGAGAATCTACGTAGAACAGAAGAACAGTGATGAAAACCCGTCTTGAATGCATTTGGGTCAATATAAAAGAGAAAAGAAGGCCGTTGCTATAGGCGTACAGTATATTACAGGCCACCCAACCAAGCAGAAATTATTAGTAATGTACTTCAGCTGAGAGACTTTTAATACCTATTTTATTAATAGCTATCTATGAATGTATCTAATTAGCAGAACATTTTAAAAAATGAAACAGCAACGTGTTTCGGTTAGGATACCGAACATTGAGCTTGCATTTTTTAAAATTATTATTATTAAAACTTAATGAAGGAATGAAGAATTGTTTCTTATTACTGGGTGAGAAGTAAAGGAGGAAAAACATTAATTAATTAAAGAAACGCTGTTATAAGGTTCAATCAAGAGCTGAAGCAACAGTTGGTAAAGGAAGAAAAGGACTCGGTTTTTGAATGGAGGCAACATATAACCTATTTTACTTCATTAAAAGCTCCATCCTGAAATACAGGATGAACGAGACTCCTTTGAAGCCAACTATTATATCTCCGTTCAATCATTGCTTTGACGTTTCCGTATTGAATTGCTTCAATGCAATTCAAAAGACTTCACGGTAGATTTTTTGTTAATCATTCAAATGTAGCTTTCAAATTTTTAGGATTTCAATGACCAGAAAAACTCATCAACCGCAAGGTCAGAGACAAAGGAAAAATGGCTACGGGATTGGAGTGGGGGGGGGTCCCTCAGATCACCCAAACATCTAATTACCTCATGAACATAATCACAGACAGTAATAGTTTGAATCTCTCATATGGGATAATCAAGGGGTCCTCATCTTAAGCAATCGTTTAAAACAGCACAGTGTCAATCATTGCTGCCCACAGATTTTATGCACAATATATTCCATACTTGCATGGAAAGGGTTCTACAGAACAGAATAGAATAAGAAATAATGGAATGGAATGGAATGGAATGGAATGGAATGGAATGGAATGGAATGGAATGGAATAGAATAGAATAGAATAGAATAGAATAGAATAGAATAGAATAGAATAGAATAGAATAGAATAGAATAGAATAGAATAGAATAGAATAGAATAGAATAGAATAGAATAGAATAGAATATGGAATGGAATGGAATGGAATGGAATGGAATGGAATAGAATAGAATAGAATAGAATAGAATAGAATAGAATAGAATAGAATAGAATAGAATAGAATAGAATAGAATAGAATGGAATGGAATGGAATGGAATGGAATGGAATGGAATGGAATGGAATGGAATGGAATGGAATAGAATAGAATAGAATAGAATAGAATAGAATAGAATAGAATAGAATAGAATAGAATAGAATAGAATAGAATAGAATAGAATAGAATAGAATATGGAATGGAATGGAATGGAATGGAATGGAATGGAATGGAATGGAATGGAATGGAATAGAATAGAATAGAATAGAATAGAATAGAATAGAATAGAATAGAATAGAATAGAATAGAATGGAATGGAATAGAATGGAATGGAATGGAATGGAATGGAATGGAATGGAATGGAATGGAATGGAATGGAATAGAATAGAATAGAATAGAATAGAATAGAATAGAATAGAATAGAATAGAATAGAATAAGAAATAATAGAATAGAATAAGAAATAATAGAACAGAATAGAATAGAATAAGAAATAATAGAACAGAATAGAATAGAATAGAATAGAATAGAATAGAATAGAATAGAATAGAAATAGAATTATCTTTATTGTCACTGTGTAACTCACAATGAAATTAAGTGCTGTCCACAATGCACACTACACACAAGTAAAAACCACAAGTAAGTACATACATTATATACACACATCCTTCACATTCTATTCACCACTGCACTCCCCCTAATATTGCAAGACAATAAGCAGGCGAGTTAAGTGAATTTTGCACCCATTTTTATGAGCTTTCTTGCCACAGTTGCTAAGGGAATCACAGTACTTTTAGGTCAGTAACTTGGTTGTTAAATCAATCTGGCTTCCCCCATTGACTTTGCTTGTCAGAAGGTTGCCAATGGTGATCACATGACCCCGGGACACTGCAACAGTCGTATATACATGCCAGCTGCCAAGCATCCAAGTTTTGATCACATGACCTCGGGATGCTGCAACAGTTGTAAGTGTGAAAAAAAAGTCATATGTCACTTTTTTCAGTGCTGTTGTAACTTTCAAGTCACCAAACAAGTTGTTGTTGTACCTGTGCACCTTTGATAAGTCGGTGATAAGTCACTTTTTTAAAATGTTGTTGTAACTTTGAACGACGGTTAAACCAATGTTTGTAAGTTCAAGGACTACCCGTAGAATATCTGTTTAATTATCTGAAGCCAATTTCATTGCTGTGCCAACACCGGCCTGTTGTACTATTAACTTTCTTTCAAAATCCTCCTGAAATTAAGCCATTTTTAACTTGCAACAGCAAGTTTCCCTGCTTCCTTCTCTCTGATATCCATCTTCAAAGTGCTTATCAACAAACTCTCTGGGAACCTAATTTAAAGATCAATTAGTGAAATGTATTCAAAACAAATTAAGCTTGATCCTGCCTGATTTGCCAGTCTCATTCAACTGGAGCTAACTGTCATCTAAAGGTCAGCTATAGATAACATTATTTGTGGCATCAGCATCCCCGCTTGCCACTTCGAACATCTGCAGCTGCAGTTAACCTAGTCCAGGGGTAGGCAACCTTGGCTCTTTTATGACTCGTGGACTTCAACTCCCAGAATTCCTGAGCCAGCATGGGGAACTATGGCTCCTTTATGACTTACGGACTTCAACTCCCAGAATTCCTGAGCCAGCACGGCTCAGCATGGAAATCTCTCCCTTTCTCCTAGGCGTGGCTGGCTCAGGAATTCTGGGACTTGAAGTCCACGACTCATAAAGCGGCCTAGGCCTAGGCCAGGGGTAGGCAACCTTGGCTCTTTTATGACTCGTGGATTTCAACTCCCAGAATTCCTGAGCCAGCATGGCTCAGCTTGGAAGCCTCTCCCTTTCCCCTCAGCGTGGCTGGCTCAGGAATTCTGGGAGTTGAAGTCCACAAGTCATAAAGCAGCCTAGGCCTAGGCCAGCATGGCTCAGCTTTGAAACCTCTCCCCTCAGCATGGCTGGCTCAGGAATTCTGGAAGTCCATGAGTCATAAAGCAGCCTAGCCCTAGGGCAGGGGTAGGCAACCTTGGCTGTTTTATGATTTGTGAACTTCCAGAATTCCTGAGCCAGCATAGATAGATAGATAGATAGATAGATAGATAGATAGATAGATAGATAGATAGATAGATAGATAGATACATAGATAGATCTATATTTATCTATATATCTCTATATTTCTCTCTCTCTCTCTCTCTCTCTCTCTCTCTCTCTCTCTCTCTCTCTCTCCATATATAGAGAGATAATATGGAGAAGAATAGACATCACCACCAGATGGATCTATAGCTGGCTGGCAAACCGTACTCAACGAGTATTCTTTTTTTTTAAAATCCCATTTATATCCCACCCTTCTCCGAAGACTCAGGGCGGCTTACAATCTAAGAAGCACAAACCAATGTGCTTAGCAATAGCCTTCATTCTATGTATATGCCTGCTTACTAGGGCTTTCGCCCCCCCCCCCCCAAGCGGCATTTTTACAAAGTCAGCTTATTGCCCCCAACAATCTGGGTCCTCATTTTACCTACCTGGGAAGGATGGAAGGCTGAGTCAAACTTCAGCCTGGTGGGACTCGAACCTGCACTAATTGCAGGCAGCTGGTGTTACTTAAGGGGGCATTAGCCCACTGCTCCACCAAGGCTCTTTAATGGCACTACATCCACATGGAGAGAAGTAAGCAGTGGGGTACTACAAGGTTCTGTCTTAGGCCCAGCACTCTTCAATATCTTCATCAATGACTTGGATGAGGGAATTGAAGGGGAACTCAAGAAATTTGCAGATGACACCAAACTGGCAGGAGTAGCCAACACCGCAGAAGACAAACTCAGGATCCAAACAAGATCTTGACAAAGTTGAACAATGGGCCCTATCCAACAAAAGGAGTTTCAGTGTGGGGAAAAGCAAAGTTGTACATTTACGCAGGAAAAATCAAAGATGTAAGTACAGACTGGGCGAGACCCAGCTCATAAACAGCAACTGGGAGAGGGACCTTGGAGTCCTAGTGGACGATCACTTAACCATGAGCCAGCCGTGTGCAGCAGCTGCCAAAAATCAAGATCACGCCAAGTACCGCTTTCTAAAACTCTAGTGAGACCACTCCTGGAATACTGCAGCCACTTTTGGTCACCGTATCACAAAAAAGGTGTTGAGACTAAAAGTACGAAGAACAGCTGCAAGACTTGGGTCTGGCTAGTCTAAAGAAAGGAAGAAATAGGGGAGACATGATAGCAGTATTCTAGTAATTTGAGGGGCTGCCACAAAGAAGAAGGGGGTCAGGTTGTTCACCAAAGCACCAGAGGGAAGGACGAGAAACAATGGTTGGAAACCGATCAAAGAGAGAAGCAACCTGGAATTAAGGAGAAACTTCCTGACAGTGAGGACAATCGACCAGTGGAACAGCTTGCCACCAGAAGTTGTGGGTGCTTCAACACTGGAGGTTTTTAAGAAGAGACTAGACATTCACCTGTCTGAGATGGTATAGGTCCTTCCGCTTGAGCAGGGGGCTGGACTAGAAGACCTCCAAGGTCCCTTCTAATATATAAAGGTAAAGGTAAAGTTTCCCCTGCACATGCGTGCTACTCGTTTCTAACTCTAGGGGCCGGTGCTCATCTCCGTTTCAAAGCCGAAGAGCCAGCGCTTGTCCGAGGATGTCTCCGTGATCATGTGGCCGGCATGACTAGACGCCAAAGGCGCACAGAACGCTGTTACCTTCCCACTGTAGTGGTCCCTATTTTTCTACTTGCATTTTTACGAACTGCTAGGTTGGCAGAAGCTGGGACGAGTAACAGGCGCTCACTCTGCTACGCGACACTCGGGATTCGACCCGCCAAACTGCCAACCTTCTGATCGACAAGCTCAGCGTCCTAACCCACTGAGCCACCGCGTCCCTTCTAATATATATCTATATCTATATCTATCTATCTATCTATCTATCTATCTATCTATCTATCTATCTATCTATCTATCTATCTATCTTTCTATCTATCTATCTTTGTGTGTGTCGGTGTGTCTGTGTGTCTGTGTCTGTCGGTCTGTGTAGCAAAAATTAGGAGATGGTAAAGGATAAAAAGCAGTAAGAGGGTCTTGTTATCATTTCTTTCCCATTATACACTTGTCTCAGCAGGGTTTTTGCATTCTCTGGAGAAATAAAAAATAGCAAAGCTGAATTTGAGAGATAACATGCAATTTACCACGCTGGAATTAATTTGTCATTTGGACCTCGTCCCCAAGACCTGAGTCCATAAAACAGTAAAATGCACAGCACCGAAAACAGATGGGTGTGCCAGGAAAGGGAAGGGCTTATCCCCTGCCTCTTTCAAAGTTATTTTCTGTCTGGCAAACTGTTTTCAGCTTGACCAAAGCTAATGCAATTAATTGTGGGACTTGGTTGTTGTTGTTGTTGTGTTTTTTTTGTTTTGTTTTGCTATTGTTGTTTGCGATGCGGTAAAACTGCTCTTGTTCAAAATTAAATTGGATGTTTGCTTTTTTTCTTACTGGATGTGCTGGCACCCTTCCTTTAAAGCCTTCTTAGGAACTGGACATTAGGCTTGTTGGCAGTGAATTTCAAAGAACTTGGAGAGAAAATCTTACGAGGAATCAGCTTTTCGAGCCCAATTTCTACTTATAGAAACCACGCAAACAAGGTAGTCCTCGGCTTACAACAGTTCATTCAGTGACTGTTCGAAGTTACAACAACACCGGGGAAAAAATGACTTTGTGACCATTTTTCACACTGTTGTAGTATCCTCCTGGTCATGGGATCAAAACTGGGCAACTGGCCTGTATTTATGACGGGTTGCAGTGTCCCGGGATCAAGGGATCCCCTTTTGCGACCTTCTGACAAGCAAAATCAATGGGGGAAGCCAGATTCACTTAACAACCGTGTTACTAACTTAAGAACCACAGCGATCCACTTAACAACTGTGGCAAAGAAAGGTCATAAATTGGGGCAAAATTCACTCAACAGCTATCTCAATTAGCAACAGAAATTTTGGGTCAGTTGTGGTCATGACCTGTGGACTACCTGTATAAAAATATTTTTTTTTTTAGAAAGTGCAAGGCTACATGAATCAGCACCGTTCTTTAACCCTAGAGAAACAGACGAAAATTTGATCGAATTTGTCTACGAGTTCAGAGAGGGTTTAACTCAGCTTACCTTTTATTTCTGTCGGCAGCACTGAAATGGTTAATCTGTGGTTAGATTTTTTTTATGCCGTATTTATATCACTGAAGGGTAAAAAAAAGACCCAAATTATATATATATATATATATATGTTTCAAATGTTAACTATTTAGATTACCTTGCTAGGCCCCAAACATGGGGCAAATCTTTATTTCCTGTTTTCAGCCTATCTTGAAGGCTATCGAACAGGCAGTAGTCACACCGGACAATTCATATATTTGTGTAAATTACTAACAAAGAATTAAAGGGAAACTGGGATGTATTTCTGACTCCTTAGTCGTCGACTAAGGAGTCAGAAATGCATCCCAGTTTCCCTTTAATTCTTTGTTAGTAATTTACACAAATATATATATATATATATATATATATATATATATATATATATATATATATATATATATATATATATATATATATATATATGTTTCAAATGTTAACTATTTAGATTACCTTGCTAGGCCCCAAACATGGGGCAAATCTTTATTTCCTGTTTTCAGCCTATCTTGAAGGCTATCAAACAGGCAGTAGTCACACCGGACAATTCATATTAATTCAAATAACACTGCCTTGTATGCAATCAGCCCAGGTTCGAATCTCAGAAGGGTATAGCTGACTGAGGACGACTAAGGAGTCAGAAATGCATCTCAGTTTCCCTTTAATTCTTTGTTAGTAATTTACACACACACACACACACACACACACACACACACACACACACACACACATATATATATATATATATATATATATATATATATATATATATATATATAGAAAGGGACGCGGTGGCTCAGTGGGTTAGGACGCTGAGCTTGTCGATCGGAAGGTCGGCAGTTTGGCGGGTCGAATCCCGAGTGCCGCATAACAGAGTGAGCGCCTGTTACTCGTCCCAGCTTCTGCCAACCTAGCAGTTCGAAAGCACGTAAAAATGCAAGTAGAAAAATAGGGACCACTACGGTGGGAAGGTAACAGCGTTCCGTGCGCCTTTGGCGTCTAGTCATGCCGGCCACATGACCACGGAGACGTCCTCGGACAAGCGCTGGCTCTTCGGCTTTGAAACGGAGATGAGCACCGGCATATATATATATATATATATATATATATATATATATATATCCCCTCCTACGTGAGCTGCATTGGCTACCGGTTGCCCTCTGGGTGAGATTTAAGGTGCTGGTACTTACCTTTAAAGCCCTACATGGCTTAGGCCCGGGATACTTGCAGGACCATCTGCTGCCGGGAACGAATTCCCATCGCCCAGTGCGCTCACACAGAGAAGGCCTCCTCAGGGTACCGTCGGCTAGACAATGTCGGCTTGCGACCCCCAGGGGAAGAGCCTTCTCTGTGGAGCGCCAGCCCTGTGGAACCAGCTCCCCCATGAGCTTCGGATGGCCCAAAATCTCCGGTCCTTTCGCCGCGGCCTCAAAACACTCCTTTTCCACCTGGCTGACCTAGACTGACAGGGATTTTAATTATGTTTACAACTCTAACTCTATTCTTTAATTTATTTTAATTTACTTCAAATTTTTATTTTTAATTTACTGTACAGAGACCTTTAAGTTCTGTTGTTGTTAGCCGCCCTGAGTCCCTCGGGAGATAGGGCGGGATATAAATCCCATTAATAAATAAATAAATAAATAAATATCCGGTATGCAGACTAGTGTGCTTTTAGTTGTTTCTGATGTTCCAAGCTGATGGGATGAAATTGTTTTAACTGCAGTTATCCCATAGATCCAATTCACAATTGCTAATCAATATTTGGCCCAGGGCCAGCTCCTCCTCTACCTCCCAGTAGAATAAGCTAGAAAACATCCTTAGTATCTTACAATAAGAGAAGAGCAAGAAACCCACGGTCTGTTTCTATCTCTGGGCTGGGCTGATCATTTTAGTTGTTCCCGTGAGTTATGAGGCTGATTAAAGGCAGGGGGAGATAGGTGGAGAAGACAAACAGGTGTGAATGTGTAAATCAAATTTATTGATCTGGATTTGTGTGTCGTTCAAAAAAAAAGAAGATCCTGAGCAGCTTACATCCTTCTCTTTCGGGTAACCCTGGGACACGGCGACCGTCGTAAATATGAGTCAGTTGCCAAGCATCTGAATTTAGATCACATGACCATGGAGATGCTGCAACGCTCGTTAAGTGCGAAAAATGGTCAGAAGTCACTCTGACTTTGGTTGGGGTTGGGGTTTTAATACGTCTTAATTATTGTTTTAACCTTGGGCATTTATTTAATCGCTTTTAACTTTTGTATCCTGTTTTGTATTTATTGCCCTGTACACCGCCCTGAGTCCTTCGGGAGAAGGGCGGTATAAAAATATAATAAATAAATAAATAAATAAATTTGAGTGGCGCTGCAACTTTGAACGGTCACTAAACGAAGTATCCCTGAGGTACACTATTTCCCCCCCCCCAAAAAAACAAGACCCAAACGGAAAATAAGCTCCAACATGATTTTTTTCAGGATGCTGGTAATATAAGCCCCACCCCCAAAATAAACCCCAGTTAAGACGGTCAGCCAGACAGAGGCATTTATTACCGTATTTCTTCAAATATAAGACCTAATCGGAAAATAAGCCCTAGTGCGTCTTTTGGAGCAGAAATGAATATAAGAACTAGTCTTAAATTTTGGGGAAATATGGTAGGTATATTTAGCCTAAGGAATAGAATAGAATAGAATAGAATAGAATAGAATAGAATAGAATAGAATAGAATAGAATAGAATAGAATAGAATAGAATAGAATAGAATAGAATAGAATAGAATAGAATAGAAACAAGAACAGAACAGAACAGAACAGGACAGGACAGGACAGGACAGGACAGGACAGGATAGGATAGGGTAGAATAAATACTGGAGAAGAGAAGAGAAGAGAAGAGAAGAGAAGAGAAGAGAAGAGAAGAGAAGAGAAGAGAAGAGAAGAGAATAAATATTGGACAATAGAATAGAATAGAATAGAATAGAATAGAATAGAATAGAATAGAATAGAATAGAATAGAATAGAATAGAATAGAATAGAATAGAATAGAATAGAATAGAACAGAACAGAATAGAATAGAATAGAATAAATATTGGACTATAGAAGAGAAGAGAAGAGAAGAGAAGAGAAGAGAAGAGAAGAGAAGAGAAGAGAAGAGAAGAGAAGAGAAGAGAAGAGAAGAGAAGAGAGCTGGAAGGGACCTTGGAGGTCTTCTAGTCCAGCCCCCTGCTCAAGCAGGAGAACCTACACCGTCTCAGACAGGTGAATGTCCAGTCTCTTCTTAAAAACCTCCAGTGATGGAGCACCCACGATTTCTGGTGGCAAGCTGTTCCACTGGACGATTGTCCTCACTGTTAGGAAGTTCCTCCTTAATTCCAGGTTGCTTCTCTCTTTGGTCGGTTTCCAGCCATTGTTTCTCGTCTTTTCCTTCTGGTGCTTTGGAGAACAACCTGGCCCCCTTCTTCTTTGTGGCATCCCTCAGATACTGGAACACTGCTACGGTGTCTCCCCTATTTCTTCTTTTCTTTAGTCTAGCCAAACCCAAGTCCCGCAGCCGTTCTTCATATGTTTTTGTCTCCGGGCCTTTAATCATCTTAGTTGCTCCTCTCTGCACTTCTTTCCAAGTCTCGACATCTTTTTTTCTAACGTGGAGACCAAAACTGGATGCGGTATTCCAAGTGCGGTCTCACTAGGGCTTTGTAAAGCGGTAATAATACTTTGCGTGATCTTGATTCTATGCCTGCTTATACAACCCAGGATTGTATTGGCTTTTTTGGCGGCTGCTGCTGCTGCAGACTGCTGGCTCATAGTAAAGTGATCGTTCGCTAGGACTCCGAGGTCCCTCTCGCTTAGGGAAGATCCCATGTTACAAATACTTGAAGGGCTGCTAGAAGGAAGAGGATGATACTTTCCTCTCCACGGCATCCGAGGGCCAGTCAAGAAGCCATGGATGGAAGCTCCTCAGAGGGAGAGACAACCTGGAACGAAGGAGGAACTTCCTGAGAGGAAGAACGATCCATCAACGGAAGAGTTTGCCTCCTGGAATTGTGGGTCTCCATTGCTGGAGGTTGCCAAGGACAGGTTGGACAGCCGCCATCCCAGCATCCTAACCACGTGAGCCACCATGCCCTCCTCAGTTAGATCATTAAACTGTCATGAAACTATCCTTCTCTTTGGAATTAAGTTCTCTGGAGGTTGAGCTGCACCCAGACATGCAAGTTTCTAAATGTTTTTTTTTTTTTTTTGGAAAAGTATTTTAGGTTGGGGTTATTGTTGTTGTTGTTGTTTTGCAAGTTCCAGGATAGGTCAAGCTGTGTCCATTTGGTATGCGCTGCTTGTTTGGATAAGGGTAGAGGTGTCCAACCTTGGCAACTGTTAAGACTTGTGGACTTCAGTTCCCAGAATTCCCCAACCAGGGGGAATCCTGGGAGTTGAAGACCCAAAGTTTTCAAGTTGGACACCCCTGGGTGAGGGTATTTACTCCTTTCCTTGTGCCTTCTCTTTTGCCTGCTTTCAAGCGTTGCATTGGTTTTAATTGCAACTTGCCCAGAGTTGACTTAAATTTGGGTCAGGCTTCCAAGCGAGGATCGTAAGCGGATAAAGTAGGATAAGGCGAGATAAATTGCAAGGGCTGTGTTTGAAAGTACGGTGACTATGCAGGCATGTTTTTCTATTAGGGGGAGTCACCAAACGGCAGTTAGTAGCATGCGAAGAACTGGGATTTAATGATTTCCCATTAGGAGGCAAGGATTTTGCCCCGGCTTAATTAGCCTGTTTAGACTAAAATGTCATCTGTTCCCTTTTTTAACCCTGAATTTTATGTTCCCACTTTGGACATTGCAGGCTCACCAAACTGGCGTTTGGAGCTATTCTGCGCAAAGAGGCAAATGAAAAAGTTCATTAATTCGGTCAAACTCTTCCCGTTTTTCTGCACATATCTATCAGATAACACTCTCTCTGTCTCTCTCTCTCTCTCTCTCTCTCTCTCTCTCTCTCTCTCTCTCTCCCTCTCTCTCTCTCCCTCTCTCTCTCTCTCTCTCTCCCTCTCCCTCTCTCTCTCTCTCTCTCTCTCTCTCTCTCGTAGCTGTTCTTCTCAAACTTATAATCTTATGTCTTATTTAGTTGTTTATTTCTTCTGATGACCACAGATGCTTTTCCTATACTGATTTCTCTAATAAAATGTTTGAAATTTCCTGACAGTTAGAACAATTAATTAGTGGAATGCCGTGCCACCAGAAGTTGTGGATGCTCCAACACTGAAGGTTTTCAGTGAGAGGTTGGACAACCATTTGTCTGAAATGGTGTAGGGTCTCATGCCTGAGCAAGGCGTTGGACTAGAAGACCTCTAAGGTCCCTTCCAACTCTGTTATTCTATTCTATTCTATTCTATTCTATTCTATTCTATTCTATTCTATTCTATTCTATTCTATTCTATTCTATTCTATTCTATTCTATTCTATTCCATTCCATTCCATTCCATCCTATTCCATTCCATTCCATTCTATTCTATTCTGTTCTGTTCTGTTCTGTTCTGTTCTGTTCTTCTGTTCTGTTCTATAGACTGAAGAGGTCAAAATGGAGATAGTTCTGCCCTTTCCCAAAGCATTCCCGGATACTGCACCTAAATTATTTTTTTATTCCTATACAGGTAGTCCTCGACATGTGACTACAATTGAGCCCAAAATTTATGTTGCTAAGTGAGACATTTGTTAAGTGAGTTTTCCCCCATTTTAACAACCTGTCTTGCCGCAGTTCCTAAGTGAATAACTGCAGTGATTAAGTTACTAATCCGGTTGTTAAAGCGAACCTGGCT
This sequence comes from Vipera ursinii, assembly GCF_947247035.1. Lineage (NCBI taxonomy): Eukaryota > Metazoa > Chordata > Lepidosauria > Squamata > Viperidae > Vipera > Vipera ursinii. The sequence continues at coordinate 73,480,855 of NC_139521.1, forward strand.
TCCCCATCGACTTTGCTTGTCAGAAGGTCACAGAAGGGGATCACGTCAGCCCTCAGGACACTGCGACCATCATAAATATGAGCCAGTTGCCAAGCATCTGAATCTTGATCACATGATCACGGGGATGCTGCAATGGTCGTAAAGTGTGAAAAATGGTCATGAGTCACTTGTTCCATGCCGTTGTAACTTTGGTCACTAAATGAACTGTTGTAAATCGAGGACTACCTGTATGGTTGGTGGTATCTCTGCTGTTATCGTAAGGAAACCCTTTCCTTCTTGTTAACAACAACAATAATAATAATAGAAACAGAGTTGGAAGGGACCTTGGAGGTCATCTAGTCCAACCCCTTGCTCTGGCAGGAAACTCTATACCATTTCAGACAAATGGCTGTCTAGTCTCTTCTTGAAAACTTCCAGTGTTGGAGCATTCACAACTTCTGGAGGCAGGTTGTTCCTCCGGTTAATTGTTCTAACTGTCAGAAAGTTTCTCCTTAGTTCTAGGTTGCTTCTCTCCTTGATTAGTTTCCATCCGTTGCTTCTCGATCTGCCTTCAGGTGCCTTGGAGAACAGCTTGACTCTTTCTTCTCTGTGGCAAACCCTGAGATATTGGGAACATTGCTATCATGTCACCCCTCGTCCTCCTCTTCATTAAACCAGACATACTAGGCCAGGGGTCTTCAAACTTGGCCCTTTGATGACTTGTGGACTTCAACTCCCAGAATTCCTCAGCCAGACACGCTGGCTGAGGAATTCTGGGAACTGAAGTCCACTCCTCTTAAAGTCTATATCAGGGGGTCTTCAAACTTGGCCCTTTGATGGCTTGTGGACTTCAACTCCCAGAATTCCTCAGCCAGGCACGCTGGCTGAGGAATTCTGGGAATTGAAGTCCACTCCTCTTAAAGTCTATATCAGGAGGTCTTCAAACTTGGCCCTTTGATGGCTTGTGGACTTCAACTCCCAGAATTCCTCAGCCAGGCAAGCTGGCTGAGGAATTCTGGGAGTTGAAGTCCACAAGCCATCAAAGGGCCAAGTTTGAAGACGTTTCCCTTTCTCTCTGTCCTCCTTGTTCTGCCACTGGAAGTGAGGAGAAGGCCAGTTTTTCGGCCTTCTAGAAGATACTCAAATCCTGTTTTGCAGGCTTGCTTGTAGTCCTGAGGGGAGAACTCTCCATGGAAGGCGGCTGACAGGAAAAGGAATCTATCTGGCTCCTCTACCATCCGTCCTCTTGATTCCGGAATTTTTATATCACTTTTACATTTTTAACTGTTTGTACGTTTATCTTCTTACTCTTGGTAAGCCGCCCAAAGTTTAATAAATGAAATAAATTTACTTTAGGAAAGGCTGAACGGCCAAGAACCTAATGGCACCCACCGCCGATCCCTCGCGTGAGGCGAAATGCAAAAGCTATTTTGGGCTGCCAGATGCTTAGAGATTAAAAAAAAGGGGATTTTACCTCCTTCACACAAATGTTTCAGGGTTTGTGTTGAAATAACTGTTACTCCAAAAAAAAAACAAACCCACCACAACCCCAACCATTCTCCCATTTAATTCTCTGCGTCAAGACGAAGCCTTGTGAAATGGAGGAAAAATATACTTATTCATGCTTATGAAGATTAATTTTCTGTCTTCCATGCAAAAATCGCCTTCCGCTTCAACGAGAGAATTATATCGGAACGCAGAAAGCTCCTAGGGGAATCGTACGCAACCTCAACTTGTAGAAAAAAGCCGAAGCTTTTGGGGAACAAATGATATTTTCTCTTGCTTTCGGCTTACTGACCCCCCTTTGGTTATAAAAGCATGGCCGTTCGGGTTAAAGGGTTGACTTTCTTCATAGGAAAGCAAGTGCATCGCTAGGAACCAAGGTTCAAATGTTACACCTTCAAGGATACAGCTAATCTCAGACCAAGATGGAGCAAACCTGTTCACAAAAGCAAATGGCGCCCGACCTTCGCTCCTTCTGACGCGATCTGAAGACCTACTTGTTCGAAGAATTCCGGCCTGGCCTGATGGGTGATGGGTTGGGATTTTAATTGTTTTAATGTATTTTAACTCATTGTTGTTAGTTTCTGGGCACCATGTTTAATCTCTTTTAATGTTTGTATTCTTGTATTTTTATATGTTGCCCTGTTCACCGCCCTGACTCCTTCGGGAGAAGGGCGGTATACAAATAAAATAATAATAATAATAATAATAATAATAATAATAATAATAATAATAATAATAATAATAATAATAATAATAATAATAATAAATTATTATTATTATTATTATTATTATTATTATTATTATTATTATTATTATTATTATTATTTTCCCCCACGGCAAAAAAAGGAAGAAAAAAAAACTAGGCAGAATGAAATAAAAGAACTTTGGTCTTCCCCTTATTTACCTGAGTCTTGAACTCATCTATTCATCTTCTAAAAAAAAAAAAAATCCCCCAGAAATGGGATTTACAATTCTATGGGAAAAGCCAGCCCAGGTTTATTCACGGAAACAACCTTCAAGCCAGTTTCTGCGACTATTTCAGCTGAAGGCCACAAAGTTTGCTTGTTTGTCTTAGTGGAAGTTGACCTCTCCCCTTGTCTAAGTTCATTGTTTTGCATTTACTCTCTGGCTTGTTCAACTGGACTCTGATTCTAACAGAAGAACAGAGTTGGAAGGGACCACGGAGGTCATCTAGTGCAACCCCCTACTCAAGCAGGAAACCCTATACCATTTCAGACAAGTGGCTGGCCAGTCTCTTCTTAAAAACTTCCAGTGTTGGAGCACTGACCACTTCTGGAGGCAGGTTGTTCCACTGGTTAATTGTTCTCACTGTCAGGAAGTTTCTCCTTAGTTCTAGGTTGCTTCTCTCCTTGGTTAGTTTCCATCCGTTGCTTCTTCTTGTCCTGCCTTCAGGTGCTTTGCAGAAGAGCTTGACTCCCTCTTCTTTGGGGCAGCCCCTGAGATATTGGAAGACTGCTATCATGTCACCCTTAGACCTTCTTTTAAGAAACTAGACATTTCTGCAACTGTTCTTCGTATGTTTTAGCCTCCAGCCCCCTTAATCACCTTTGTTGCTCTTCTCTGCACTCTTTCCAGAGTCTCACCATCTTTTTTTATATTATCGCAACCAAAATTACGATTCTGTCTCTTCTTGCCGCCAACGTGTCATTTGCTGAATTTAAAAAAGATAATTCAATGTAATGAAATCAAATGTTTTCTTCAGCATTAAGGCAAATGCGACTGTGGTTTGCTACCGACTGTTAGAAAAAATATTCCTCGTGGAGTAATTATGAAACAACCAGTATGGTTCTTAATAAAGAATAGTGAGAAACATGTAAGCTATCGGTAGGCATCAAGAGACTACCTTGAGGAACAAGATGCAGAATAAATAGGTTTTCGGGAAATTCTAGCCTTACTGCTTTTATTCCTGCCTTACCCTAGGACAGGGATAGGCAACCTGGGCCCCCTCATGACTCGTAGACTTCAACTCCCAGAATTCCAGAGCCAGCATGTCTCAGCTTGGAAACCTCTCCCTTTCCCCTCAGTATGGCTGGCTCAGGAATTCTGGGAGTTGAAGTCCACAAGTCATGAAGGGGCCTAGGCCTAAGCCAGGGGTAGGCAACCTTGGCTCTTTTATGACTCGTGGACTTCAACTCCCAGAATTCCAGAGCCAGCATGTCTCAGCTTGGAAATCTCTCCCTTTCCCCTCAGCATGGCTGGCTCAGGAATTCTGGGAGTTGAAGTCCACAAGTCATAAAAGAGCCAAGGTTGCCTACCCCTGGCTTAGGAGACACTAGAGTCTAGACTGTTTTCAAAGCATAGGCCAGGGGTCTTCAAACATCGCAACTTTAAGACTTGTGGACTTCAAAGCGTGCCTGGCTGAGGAATTCTGGGAGTTGAAGTCCACAAGTCATAAAAGGGCCAGGTTTGAAGACCCCTGGCGTAGGCGCTCCTCAATTTAAGACTGTAATGGAGCCTGCCAAAGTCGTAAGGCATGATGGTTGTATATTGGGTCACCCATGTAACCAACCAATTTAAATGACAGTTTTTGATGGCGGTCGTTAAGCATGGCACCATGGTCATTAAGTGAAACAATAGTCCGCTATGATTTTAATTAAGATTTTAATTAATTTCCAAAAAACTTAATTAGTTGGAAAAAAATCAAAGCTCTACAAATAGGATAATGAGCTATCCTGGAGCATAGCTTTTAAATTTTGGTCACCATATCACAAAAAAAGATGTTGCGAGTTTGGAAAAAGTGCAGAGAAGAGCAACTAAGATGATCAGAGACCTGGAGACTAAAACATACAAAGAAGGGGTGCGGGACTTGGGTTTGGCCAGTCTAAGGAAAAGAAGAAATAGGGGAGACATGATAGCAGTCTGCCAGTATTTGAGGGGCTGCCACAAGGCAGAGGGGGGTCACGTTATTCTCCAAAGCACATGAAGTCAGGACAAGAAACAATGGTTGGAAACTGACCAAAGACAGAAGCAACCTGGAATTAAGGAGAAACTTCCTGACAGTGAGGACAATCAACCAGTGGAACAGCTTGCCACCAGAAATCTTGGGCGCTCCATCACTGGAGGTTTTAAAGAAGAAACTGGACAGTCACTTGTCTGAGACGGTATAGGTTCTCCTGCTTGAGCAGGGGGCTGGACTAGAAGACCTCCAAGGTCCCTTCCAGTTCTATTCTATTCTATTCTATTCTATTCTATTCTATTCTATTCTATTCTGTTCTGTTCTATTCTATTCTATTCTATTCTATTCCAACCCATCCCATCCCATCCCATCCCATCCCATCCTATTCTAAATAGTATTGGACATAAGTTAAAAACTGCACTGGTTTTGCTCAAAAGCAGAAGTTATTGCTGGTTTGGGGCAAAACCATCATGGAAACACGGTCACATGACCGGAGGACACATGACAAAGGACTGTGGACTTGTTTCCAACTGTTTTAAAATGTAGTCATGTGATCGCAGGAGGTGTGTGTGTGTGTGTGTGTGTGTGTGTGTGTGAGAGAGAGAGAGAGAGAGAGAGAGAGAGAGAGAGAGAGAGAGAGAGAGAGAGAGAGAGAGAGAGAGAAAACTAACTAACCCCAGGGAAGCCTGTCCTGTTGTAACTTCAATTGGTCGCTAAGCAACTGATTGTAAATTGAGGACTACCGGCATTGGGCTTGGGGGGGGATAGTTATCAGCAGTCTGCAAATCACAATAATTGGAACCTGCATCCCAGCGTGATGCTTCTCTTTAGTGCCTCTCCTTCAAAGCGCGTGAAATTAGTACAGTGTAGTAATTGCTGACTCTCCTGACTTTCTAAAGGGGGAACTACAACACAACAAAACAGATTAGGCCCTTTCTGCACTACACTGCTGTTCAAACGTTCAGTCACCTCCCCAGCTCAAATGCTAGCTTCTTTCTCTCTTCTTTTTTTTTCCTTTTCTTTCTTTTCTTATTTTTTTGGCAGTAAGGTTTTAATTAATTTCCACACAATTTAATTAGTTAAAAAAAGAGAGAGAGAAAAGAATCAAAAGCTCTCCAAACAGGATAACAACCTATCCTGGAGCATAGGTTTCAAATCATATTGGAAGTCAGATTAAAAACTGCAGCGTAATTGAAGAGTATAAAAGAACAGATTTACATACAAAAAAAAAAGGAGTTTCCATCATACGTAGGATCGCATTACAGGGATACGTTTCAGAGGACCTTAGAACAAAAGAGACAGAAAGAGAAAATAAAAGATTAAAGTGCTGAAACTGAAAATATTAGCACTTCAGATATTAATGACATTGAGCTGCATCCATCTCGGATGCCCTGGAACGAAAATCCTCAAAGCTTCTCATTGTTGAATGACCTAATTCGTAGCTTTGTTCGTCATTCATCCTAGCTCAATAAATAGGCACCACATTTTAATAAAAATGGTTCATTTCCCTTGATTTTATTCATTGTTTAATACTTCTAATGAACTTAATGTGGCAAGTAATGTACTTCAAAAGGGAGCTGCAAACAAAGGTTCTGCCAATGTAAACGCCAAAATTTCTGAATCTCTTTAAGCAGAGTTAGGGAAGTATGACTTGTGGACTTCAACTCCCAGAATTCCTGAGCCAGCCTGGGGAACTATGGCCCCTTTATGACTTATGGACTTCAACTCCCAGAATTCCTGAGCCAGCATGGGGAACTGTGGCCCCTTTATGACTTACGGACTTCAACTCCCAGAATTCCTGAGCCAGCATGGGGAACTATGGCCCCTTTATGACTTACGGACTTCAACTCCCAGAATTCCTGAGCCAACATGGGGAACTGTGGCCCCTTTATGACTTATGGACTTCAACTCCCAGAATTCCTGAGCCAGAATGGGGAACTATGGCCCCTTTATGACTTATGGACTTCAACTCCCAGAATTCCTGAGCCAGAATGGGGAACTATGGCCCCTTTATGACTTGTGGACTTCAACTCCCAGAATTCCTGAGCCAGCCTGGGGAACTATGGCCCCTTTATGACTTATGGACTTCAACTCCGAGAATTCCTGAGCCAGCCTGGGGAACTATGGCCCCTTTATGACTTACGGACTTCAACTCCGAGAATTCCTGAACCAGAATGGGGAACTGTGGCCCCTTTATGACTTGTGGACTTCAACTCCCAGAATTCCTGAGCCAGAATGGGGAACTATGGCCCCTTTATGACTTGTGGACTTCAACTCCCAGAATTCCTGAGCCAGAATGGGGAACTATGGCCCCTTTATGACTTGTGGACTTCAACTCCCAGAATTCCTGAGCCAGCATGGGGAAACTATGGCCTCTTTATGACTTATGGACTTCAACTCCCAGAATTCCTGAGCCAGAATGGGGAACTATGGCCCCTTTATGACTTGTGGACTTCAACTCCCAGAATTCCTGAGCCAGCATGGGGAAACTATGGCCCCTTTATGACTTATGGACTTCAACTCCCAGAATTCCTGAGCCAGAATGGGGAACTATGGCCCCTTTATGACTTGTGGACTTCAACTCCCAGAATTCCTGAGCCAGCATGGGGAAACTATGGCCTCTTTATGACTTATGGACTTCAACTCCCAGAATTCCTGAGCCAGCATGGGGAACTGTGGCCCCTTTATGACTTACGGACTTCAACTCCCAGAATTCCTGAGCCAGCATGGGGAACTATGGCCCCTTTATGACTTACGGACTTCAACTCCCAGAATTCCTGAGCCAACATGGGGAACTGTGGCCCCTTTATGACTTATGGACTTCAACTCCCAGAATTCCTGAGCCAGAATGGGGAACTATGGCCCCTTTATGACTTATGGACTTCAACTCCCAGAATTCCTGAGCCAGAATGGGGAACTATGGCCCCTTTATGACTTGTGGACTTCAACTCCCAGAATTCCTGAGCCAGCCTGGGGAACTATGGCCCCTTTATGACTTATGGACTTCAACTCCGAGAATTCCTGAGCCAGCCTGGGGAACTGTGGCCCCTTTATGACTTACGGACTTCAACTCCCAGAATTCCTGAGCCAGCATGGGGAACTGTGGCCCCTTTATGACTTGTGGACTTCAACTCCCAGAATTCCTGAGCCAGATTGGGGAACTATGGCCCCTTTATGACTTGTGGACTTCAACTCCCAGAATTCCTGAGCCAGAATGGGGAACTATGGCCCCTTTATGACTTGTGGACTTCAACTCCCAGAATTCCTGAGCCAGCATGGGAAACTTTGGCCCCTTTATGACTTATGGACTTCAACTCCCAGAATTCCTGAGCCAGAATGGGGAACTATGGCCCCTTTATGACTTGTGGACTTCAACTCCCAGAATTCCTGAGCCAGCATGGGGAAACTATGGCCCCTTTATGACTTATGGACTTCAACTCCCAGAATTCCTGAGCCAGCAAGGGGAACTGTGGCCCCTTTATGACTCGTGGACTTCAAATCCCAGAATTCCTGAACCAGAATGGGGAACTGTGGCCCCTTTATGACTTGTGGACTTCAACTCCCAGAATTCCTGAGCCAGAATGGGGAACTATGGCCCCTTTATGACTTGTGGACTTCAACTCCCAGAATTCCTGAGCCAGAATGGGGAACTATGGCCCCTTTATGACTTGTGGACTTCAACTCCCAGAATTCCTGAGCCAGCATGGGGAAACTATGGCCTCTTTATGACTTATGGACTTCAACTCCCAGAATTCCTGAGCCAGAATGGGGAACTATGGCCCCTTTATGACTTGTGGACTTCAACTCCCAGAATTCCTGAGCCAGCATGGGGAAACTATGGCCCCTTTATGACTTATGGACTTCAACTCCCAGAATTCCTGAGCCAGAATGGGGAACTATGGCCCCTTTATGACTTGTGGACTTCAACTCCCAGAATTCGTGAGCCAGCATGGGGAAACTATGGCCTCTTTATGACTTATGGACTTCAACTCCCAGAATTCCTGAGCCAGAATGGGGAACTATGGCCCCTTTATGACTTGTGGACTTCAACTCCCAGAATTCCTGAGCCAGCATGGGGAAACTATGGCCCCTTTATGACTTATGGACTTCAACTCCCAGAATTCCTGAGCCAGAATGGGGAACTATGGCCCCTTTATGACTTGTGGACTTCAACTCCCAGAATTCCTGAGCCAGCATGGGGAAACTATGGCCCCTTTATGACTTATGGACTTCAACTCCCAGAATTCCTGAGCCAGAATGGGGAACTATGGCCCCTTTATGACTTGTGGACTTCAACTCCCAGAATTCCTGAGCCAGCATGGGGGAACTATGGCCCCTTTATGACTTATGGACTTCAACTCCCAGAATTCCTGAGCCGGCCTGGGGAACTGTGGCCCCTTGTTGACTTGTGGACTTCAACTCCCAGAATTTGTAAGCCAGCATAGGGACCTATGGCCCCTTTATCACTTCTGGACTTTAACTCCCAGAATTCCTCAGCCAGCATGGGGAACTGTGGCCCCTTTATGACCTATGGACAGACAGAGAGACAGACAGACATAATAGAAAGATACAAAAGGAAGGAAGGAAGGAAGGAAGGAAGGAAGGAAGGAAGGAAGGAAGGAAGGAAGGAAGGAAGGAAGGAAGGAAGGAAGGCTATCTAATATCTAGATAGATACAGTGGATAGAATATGCCCGTTATTTAAACTCTGTTCAATACGTAAAATAAATCCAATGAGTTCTTTCCTGCTGCAAATTTAATTTAGAACTAGTAATTACGGGGTTGATTAATGTGCATAGCCAGAACTGTTATAATATAATCTTAATTATTTTGTATGATGAAGAGGCTGTGATAATAATCCAATAAAATATTATTCCCTTTCCTTCTTGTTCAAAGTATTGCATGCATGACAATGGTTCCCAGCTGCTTATTCCTCAGAGAGATTTCAAGATTATTCATAGAAGCTTGTAATGAAATGAAGTAAGGGATCAATAAGAAAATGGGTGCACGGAACTGGCTTAATGAATTAGCTAATTAATATTCCCACGCTAACGAAATCATACATAGAAAACATCTATTTCGGCATTGCTTAACAAATTGGCCAAGATGCACCGAGTAATGAAGCCAAGCTTGCTTTTAGCATATATTTTCTCTCTAACAATGAATAAATTACGTCTGGGTGACTGATTGCACTGCACCATTATGCTTGCAGCCCCAACAGCAGAAAATATACATCTCTAGAGGAGAAACTGTCATATTTACAAGAATATTTAGTGCGTAGAACGTCGGAAGCAACAAACATCCGAACGAAACCCAACTAAACCAACATCTCCATTTATGAAGGAGAAATGTATTTCGGTTTGTGTCACTGGACTGCGGCCCAACTCACGTGTATTTCTTTCGTCCGTTCAGGGGAACCGTCCGTGGCTCCGTGGCTGAGCAATTTCTAGAAAGCTGGCCAAAGTGGCATTGTCACAGTTCCGACAGACGAAACCCTTCAAAAGAACTTCGAGGCATTATTGACCTTAAAGAATCTTTTCTTTGAGAAACCAAGTATTGGCACTACATAGTCGAAACCAGAAACTGAGTTCCCCTCCCCTGGGCACCTAGTAGCAAAGCGCAATTCCCTCCTCCAAAAAAGATGTCGAGACTCTAGAAAGAGTGCAGAGAAGAGCAACAAAGATGATCGGGGGACTGGAGGCTAAAACATATAAAGAACGGCTGCTGGAATTGGGTATGTCCAGTTTAATGAAGAGAAGGGTGAGGGGTGACATGATAGCAGTCTTCCAATATCTCAGGGGCTGACCCAAAGAAGAGGGAGTCAAGCTGTTCTCCAAAGCACCTGAAAGCAGGACAAGAAGCAACGGATGGAAACTAGTCAAGGAGAGAAGCAACCTAGAACTAAGGAGAAACTTCCTGACAGTGAGAACAAATAACCGGTGGAACAACCTGCCTCCAGAAGCGGTGAATGCTCCAACACTGGAAGTTTTTAAGAAGAGACTGGACAGCCATTTGTCTGAAATGGTATAGGGTTTCCTGCCTTAGCAGGGGGTTGGACTAGATGACCTCCAAGGTCCCTTCCATCATCTTATTATTATTATTATTATTATTATTATTATTATTATTATTATTATTATTATTATTATTATCAGTCATAAATCACATTCCCCAATTAGCGTGAAGCGCGGGCTTCCTCCCCAGCTCTCCAGCCCGCCAAAAACTCTATCGGCTCTGGGCCCAATGACCTTGGGTTCCCACGGCTGAGTTATTGTTGTTATGACTACCTGGACTCTCGTCCGATACGTTCCCCCGCTCCCAGCATCATCTAACTCTAAAAGCAATAGTGAAAAATGGCTGCATTTCCATCTGCTGTCACAGCAAGAACCCCCGATGTTAACAGCGTTGACCGGCATCAGCTGCTTCCGGATGGCCAGTAGAAAAATGTTCAAAAAGGATGGAGTTGCGATATTCTTGGGGAAAATATAAGCACATAAGAGAATCTCCAGGAGTTTCAATCTCCTCTCCTGTCGAGGCAGCATCCTCATCTCTCCTGTCTGCTCACTACTACGCAATCCTACTTAGTGAAGGGAAGGCATGCTAGAAAATGCGCTTTCAACGGCCTTCCTTCTCTGGCCAGGCCAGGGGCCAGATTGAGAGGCTTGAAGCAACCCATCGCTAGACTCAACTGGGCTGGACAATTGCCGCCCAGCTTCCAGCCTTCCCCTTCTTAAGAGGACGGTCACACAGCATCTCCAGAGAAGACGAGAAGATTCAGATTCGCTGGACCCCCGTTTCGTCCAGATTCCAGTCGGGGCACGGGATCAACATGGCACTGATCGTGTGTAGAGGTGCCCTCGGGCAGGAGAAGGATAGTACATCCACCCTTGCTCTTCTGAAAATCTCAGGGCCTTCAAAGCCTTCGGGATCGCTCTAAGAAGTAGGAATAGGTGTCACTGTCTCGCACTGGAGTCCTTCCTTCCTTCCATCCCCTCCCTCCCTCCCCTCCCCCTTCCTTCCTTCCATCTCCTCCCTCCCTTCCTCCCTCCCCTTTCTTCCTCCCTCCCTCCCCTCTTCCATATCCTCCTTCCCTCCCTCCCTCCCTCCCCTCTTTCTTCCTCCCTCCCTCCCCTCTTCCTTCCTTCCTCCCTCCCTCCCCTCTTCCTTCTTTCCTTCCTTGCTTCCATCTCCTCCCTCCCTCCCTCCCCTCTTCCTTCCTTCCTTCCATCTCTTCCCTCCCCTTCTGTCCCTCCCTCCCCTCTTCCTTCCTTTCTTCCTCCCTCCCTCCCCTCTTCCTTCCTTCCTTCCATCTCCTCCCTCCCTTCCCCTCCCCTCTTCCTCCCTCCCTCCCCTCTTCCTTCCTTCCTTCCATCTCCTCCCTCCCTTCCCCTCCCCTCTTCCTCCCTCCCTCCCCTCTTCCTTCTTTTCTTCCTCCCTCCTTCCTCTTCCTTCCTTCCTTCCATCTCCTCCCTCCCTCCCCTCTTCCTCCCTCCCTCCCCTCTTCCTTCCTTCCTTCCACTTCCTCCTTCCCTTCCTCCCTCCCCTCTTCCTTCCTTTCTTCCTCCCTTCCTCCGTCCCTCCCTCTCTCCGCATGATATGAGGCAACATCATATACAGATGATAACCGACCCCGTTATCTTTACCCCTGGCTGACCAAATGACACTATGTGACAGTCTCTTTTCTGAAGACTTTGACAGACGCCGAATAGGGAGGGAGCGTGGAGAACAGAGCCACCCAATACCACAATATCATGCGTATTTATGTAAATCCCAATACATTCCTAATATGAAAACAAGCTAGTTCTATAATTATTCTGGGTAAAAATAATTTTACACTGCCGATTTTTTTTAAAAAAAATTCCTTTTAATTGGAGGTTATTTTCTTTCCTTTTTTTTCACCTTCAAAGTTTGACTTTAATCCCTGTGTGAAGACAAATTACTTTGCTATCTTCCCGAACTTCTTCTGAAAATCGTTGAATTCTTTACTCCTAGTTGCATAAGATATTTCTTCCTTGACAAATTTACATCAATACCTGCCAGAGCCATAGAGATGGAATACAAAGCCGTTTGCAGAAGAAACAAGAGGGAGTTAGCCACGACATTCATCTTAAGTAAAACTTTCAAATAGAATTAGAAGAGATCTTCCGGTTTTTCCTTTAATCAAAAATCAATGTATTTTGGGCTGGCTTACAAACCAATCAATTTCCCTGTGTGCTTTACCCAGGATAGGAGAAGGAGAGATGGGATCAAGAAATTGTGTTTCACACATAGACACACACACACACACACACACTTTCCAATTTCATGAGGGCCTGGTAGAAAGACAGGTGTTTTGCAAGTGTCTTGTGCTGTGAAAGAACTTACACACACTAACAAAGCTAGGAGGGACTTTTGAGGTCTTCTAGTCCCTTACTGAAAAGGCTTAAACATACGAAGAACGGTCGCAGGCATTGGGTGTGTCTAGTTTAATGAAAAGAAGGACTAGGGCTGAGATGATAGCAGTCTTCCAGTATCTCAGGGGCTGCCCCAAAGAAGAAGGAGTCAAGCTATTCTCCAAAGCACCTGAAGGCAGGACAAGAAGCAACGGATAGAAACTCATCAAGGAGAGAAGCAACCTAGAACAGTGGTGGCGAACCTATGGCACGTGCCTCTGAGGTGGCAACCGTCCCTCTTCAACCAGCGCCTGCTAACTTGCCGAGGTCCCACGTGGCCAGATGCATCCCGGCACGGCTAGTTTCCCCCCATCCCGTCTCTCCTGGCCTCGCATGCTCTCCCTTTCCCCAGGCATGACCCACTGCATGACCTCCTCAGCTGTGGCCGACCATCCATCTCGGAGGCGGCTTCTTTGAACTGCTGGCGACGGGCTGCGGAGCCCCAGAGTCCGCCTGTCGAGGGGCCGGCAGGCTGTGGCTACTGACGGACAACGTTGGCCCCCATGCGCTCGCTGGCCTCTGTCTGTGGGGGCCGATGGTGTCAGACAGCAACTGCCCCAGCCTTTGCCTTGCCCCATGGCAATGGCACCCCCCACCCTGCCTCGCCTCACCCAACAGGATGTGTCTCCTGCCTACCACCCCACCTGCCAGAGACCCCCTGGAGCTCCCCCAACCCTGCCCATCTCCCCACGAGCGACATTGAGGTGGCCACAGCCACCTTGGCCACACCCACCCAATCTTCCATGACCACCACAGCCACGCCCACCCAGTGGGCCACGCCCACCTGGCACCCAGCGATAAATAAGTGGGTTTTGGGTTGCAGTTTGGGCACTTGGTCTCTAAAAGGTTCGCCATCACTGACCTAGAACAAAGGAGAAATTTCCTGACAGTGAGAACAATTAACCAGTGGAACAACTTGCCTCCAAAAGTTGTGAGTGCACCATCACTCGAGGTTTTGAAGAAGAGATTGGACAAGCATTTGTTTGAAATGGGATAGGGTCTCCTGCCTGAGCAAGGGGTTGGACTAGATGACCTCCAAGGTCCCTTCCAGATTCTATTCTATTCTATTCTATTCTATTCTATTCTATTCTATTCTATTCTATTCTATTCTATTCTATTCTATTCTATTCTATTCTATTCTATTCCATTCCATTATCATTATTCTGTTCTGTTCTGTTCTATTCTATTCTATTCTATTCTATTCTATTCTATTCTATTCTATTCTATTCTATTCTATTCTATTCTATTCTATTCTATTCTATTCTATTCTATTCTATTCTATTCTATTCTATTATTCTATTCTATTCTATTCTATTCTATTCTATTCTATTCTATTCTATTCTATTCTATTCTATTCTATTCTATTCCATCTATTCTATTCTATTCTATTCTGTTCTGTTCTGTTCTGTTCTGTTCTGTTCTATTCTATTCTATTCTATTCTATTCTATTCTATTCTATTCTATTCTATTCTATTCTTCTATTCTATTCTATTCTATTCTATTCTATTCTATTCTATTCTATTCTATTCTATTCTATTCTATTCTATTCTATTCTATTCTATTCCATTCCATTCCATTCCATTCCATTCCATTCCATTCCATTCCATTCCAAACTTACAGGGTCTGATTTGTAAGTTGAATCATGGCAACTAAACTTTTCTTTTTTGTTTCGAAACATTTTGCTGCTTATCCAGGTAGCTTCTTCGGACTAGGTCCCCCTAACCAACTTGCTCAGACTGAGGAAGCTAGTTGGATAAGCAGTGAAACATTTCAAACCAACAAGAAAAAGAAGTCATTTGCCATGACTCAACTTCCAGACAACTCTACCTGGATGACTAAGAATCTTCATTGATCTTTGCAGGATCTGGTGCTATTTTTTTCAAAACAGCCCTTAGCAATAGCACTTGAGACTTATATACAGCTTCATAGTGATTTATAGCTCTCTCTAAGCGGTTTACAAATGTCTGCCTATCGACCCCAACAATCTGGCTCCTCAATGTGCCAATCAGGGAAGGATGGAAGGTGGAGTCAACCTTGAGTCGGTCAGGATCGAACTCCTAACAGTGGGCAGAGTTAGCCTGCAATGCTGCATTCTAACCACTGCACCACCACGGCTCTGCCACTGCAACACACAGCTCCCCTGATGACATTTTTGGCCACACGTTCTCTGGACCAGGGATGGATGTTAAGAATGTAGACTGGGCTGAGAAAGAGAGTATGTGCTTATTTGGAAATTCTTCAACCATCACAACAAGAGAAAGCGTTCTGTCCCATCCTATGTGAGTCCTTCTTATCCTCACAAGGAGAAAACCCTCTTCCAAGAAACAGGCAGGAACCGCAAGAAAAAAACAACCCCTTTTATTATTCACAAACCTGAGTCAACGTCCAAGGCAAACAAACACAGTCCGCAGAAACTCCATCCTCAACACAAACAGTTGCCTTCGGCAACCTGCACCTCCCACACCTCCCCATTTATTATTCAGCCCAGGCGTGGCTTCCTAATGCCTTCTCCTTTGCCTTTGGAGCCACCCCATTGCATTCCTCTGTCCTACTCGCTTCTCTTGCCAGCGCTTTCGTGCATCCTGGATTTGTCTCAGCTGTTCCTCATCACTGTCCAACTCAGACTCCCAGCACAGCTGTGTCTCAGCCTGAGCGCGAGTAGAGGGGCCGGGCTCCTCGTCCGACTGTAAGTCTTGGAGCTCCTCAGAGCCTTCCTCTGACTCCGATGTCACTCCAGCCCCCTCCTCCTCTGATTCCTCAGACTCAGCTGCCGGATCCACTGGCTGGTGAGGAATCACAACAGGAAAGGAGATAGGTTAAATTCTTAGGATACCTTGCTTCTCATTCATGGAGAAAAATTATCTATGTAGTGGCTAGGAGTCGAAAACATTTGCATGGCACATAAATCCATAAATCCATTACATGCCTTACAACTGAAAGGTATCTGATATGATGTGGTGATGCAACTGGAGTAGCCTTGAACTTGAGCTGCAGTCATTCTGCAGGAGATACTCAGGCTGGACTACAGGCATCTTCACCTTCCAACCTAAGAACCATCACTCCACATTATGGTGTCCCTGCACCCGGAAACATGTATAGCCGTAATGGCGAACCTATGACACGTGTGCCACAGGTGGCACACAGAGCCCTCTCTGTGGGCACACGAGCCGTCGCCCCAGTCCTAGGCCTTCCACTGGGTTTTATAAAAAAATTCCACTTTAGGACTCCGCCGTGTGCAAAAGAAAAAAAAAGGTTCAATCAATTTCAACTTCTCGCGGTTAAAAAAAGATCTCGCAAAGTTGGAATTGATTGATTGAACTTTTTAGTCCCGCCCAGTCTACTGTTACCACCGCAGCCACGCCCACCCAATGGGCCATGGCCACCTGGCACCTGACAATACATAAGTGGGTTTTGTTTTGCAGTTTGGGCGCTCGGTCGCTAAAAGGTTCGCCCTCACTGGTCTAAGGAAGGACAGAGAAAAGAATCTTCTTCTTAAAAAAAACAAACAAACTGTCATTCTTCAGCCATTATCTATATTATATGAAAGGCTCACCAGAAGGGTACTTGCCATTAGCCAGAGTGGTAAAGGGATATGTGACACCCTGGTTGGCAATTTCGAAGCATAATTAAAAGTTGCTAAGCACATTGATTTGTGCTTCTTAGATTGTAAGCCGCCCTGAGTCTTCGGAGAAGGGCGGGATATAAATGGGATTTTTAAAAAAAGAAGTGAGGCTTAAATCAGGATAGAAAAGAGAAATATGTTGTGGAAAATAGTCCAAATGAAACCATCTTGGAAGATCTTTTTTTTTTTTTACAGTGGAATCTAATAGAGCCTTTAGTTTGGCAAGCTTTATTCTCCCCCTGGTGAGAAGGAGAGGGGAGGGAAGGGAAGGGAAGAAAGGGGAAGGACAGGGGAGAATGGAAGGGAGAGGAGAGGAGAGGAGAGGAGAGGAGAGGAGAGGAGAGGAGGAGAGGAGGGAAGGAAGGGAAAGATGAAAAAAGAGAAAGAAGAGAAAGAAGAGAAGAGAAGAGAAGAGAAGAGAAGAGAAGAGAAGACAAGACAAGACAAGACAAGGAAAGGGAAAGATGAAAAAAGTGAAAGAGAAAAGAAAGAGAAGACGGGACGGGACGGGACGGGACGGGACGAGAGAAGAGAAAAGAAGAGAAGAGAAGAGAGGAGAAGAGAAGAGAAGAGAAGAGAAGAGAAGAGAAGAGAAGAGAAGAGAAGAGAAGAGAAGAGAAGAGAAGAGAAGAGAAGAGAAGAGAAGAGAATCTCTTATGAAAGATTTTTTCCTTTGGGAATTTTTCACCTGGTGTTTTGGCTGTGGGCTAATCCAGTATCAGATGGAAGAGGCTGCTGTCACATTTAAGGAGAAAAAAATTGCTCAAGGAAGCAATTGTGCATCTGTGCAACAGAGACAGAATTGATATGAAAGACTTGCCTGTTGCCTCAGGTGTGCACACATGGTGTGCAAAATATGAACACATATCCAAGCCATTAGATAAATTATGGGCCACTGGATTCCTAACCAAGGAGTATACAGAAACAGAACTATTACAAAAAGGAGGCCACGTGGAGGGTTGCACTGGTGCCGCCATTTGTGGCAGGACGCCGTGTGGCACGTGCCACCGGTGCGGCTGCTCGTAGCTGGATGTCGTGTGGCGCTGGTGCCGCTGCTTGCGGCAAGTCATGGATGAGCGGCAGCATCAGTGCCAGCATGACGTGCCATGTGGCATCCCGCCGTGAGTGGCGACAGCGGTGTGATGCACATGGCGTCCTGCTGCGAGCAGCCACAAGTGGCGGCAGAATAAGTCAGGCAAGGGCACATCAGGTGTCAAGGCGTGGGAAGCCGGGCTGCGGTGGTCCTGAGGTAAGCAGGTGCCGGGTGCATGGGGCAGCTCCACCTCCCATCCCTGCCCTAGTTTGATTTTTACACATGTGCCTCGCCCCACCTTGTAACAGCCAAGAAGGTGGATGGATGGGTAGGGTCTTAACTAGGGCTTATTTTGGGGGTAGGGCTTATATTAGGCGCACACGTAAAAATCAAGCTAGGGCCTATTTTCAAGATAGGTCTTATTTTCAGGGAAATCCATATATATATATATATATATATATATATATATATATATATATATATATATATATATATATATATATATATATATATATATATATATATATGTTTCAAATGTTAACTCTTTAGATTACCTTGCTAGGCCCCAAACATGGGGCAAATCTTTATTTCCTGTTTTCAGCCTATCTTGAAGGCTATCGAACAGGCAGTAGTCACACCGGACAATTCCTATATTTGTGTAAATTACTAACAAAGAATTAAAGGGAAACTGAAATGCATTTCTGACTTATTAGTCGTCATCAGCCAGCCATACCCTTCTGAGATTCGAACCATGGGCTGATTGCATATGAGGCAGTGTTATTTGCCTCTAAGCCACAAGGTCTCTCTCGCTCTGTTAGCTTTTTTTCTGCAAGGGAAGATATGTTTCAAATGTTAACTCTTTAGATTACCTTGCTAGGCCCCAAACATGGGGCAAATCTTTATTTCCTGTTTTCAGCCTATCTTGAAGGCTATCGAACAGGCAGTAGTCACACCGGACAATTCCTATATTTGTGTAAATTACTAACAAAGAATTAAAGGGAAACTGAAATGCATTTCTGACTTATTAGTCGTCATCAGCCAGCCATACCCTTCTGAGATTCGAACCATGGGCTGATTGCATATGAGGCAGTGTTATTTGCCTCTAAGCCACAAGGTCTCTCTCGCTCTGTTAGATTTGCCCCATGTTTGGGGCCTAGCAAGGTAATCTAAAGAGTTAACATTTGAAACATATCTTCCCTTGCAGAAAAAAAGCTAACAGAGCGAGAGAGACCTTGTGGCTTAGAGGCAAATAACACTGCCTCATATGCAATCAGCCCATGGTTCGAATCTCAGAAGGGTATGGCTGGCTGATGACGACTAATAAGTCAGAAATGCATTTCAGTTTCCCTTTAATTCTTTGTTAGTAATTTACACAAATATAGGAATTGTCCGGTGTGACTACTGCCTGTTCGATAGCCTTCAAGATAGGCTGAAAACAGGAAATAAAGATTTGCCCCATGTTTGGGGCCTAGCAAGGTAATCTAAAGAGTTAACATTTGAAACATATCTTCCCTTGCAGAAAAAAAGCTAACAGAGCGAGAGAGACCTTGTGGCTTAGAGGCAAATAACACTGCCTCATATGCAATCAGCCCATGGTTCGAATCTCAGAAGGGTATGGCTGGCTGATGACGACTAATAAGTCAGAAATGCATTTCAGTTTCCCTTTAATTCTTTGTTAGTAATTTACACACACACATATATATATATATATATATATATATATATATATATATATATATATATATATATATACATACACACACACATACATATTGAGAGAGAGAGACAGAGAAAGAGAGAGAGAGAGAAGGGCAGGCAGGCATAGCTGGTTAGCTAGAGTGAGAGAGACAGACACACATACACAAACACACAACACACACTGAGCGAGCGAGCGAGAGCGGGGGACAGGCAGGCATGCACAGCTGGTTAGCTAGAGTGAGAGAGACAGACACACATACACAAACACACAACACACAAAGAGAGAGAGCGGGGGACAGGCAGGCATGCACAGCTGGTTAGCTAGAGTGAGAGAGACAGACACACATACACAAACACACAACACACACTGAGAGAGAGCGGGGGACAGGCAGGCATGCACAGCTGGTTAGCTAGAGTGAGAGAGACAGACACACATACACAAACACACAACACACACTGAGAGAGAGAGCGGGGGACAGGCAGGCATGCACAGCTGGTTTGCTAGAGTGAGAGAGACAGACACACATACACAAACACACAACACACACTGAGAGAGAGAGTGGGGGACAGGCAGGCATGCACAGCTGGTTTGCTAGAGTGAGAGAGACAGACACACATACACAAACATACAACACAGACAGAGAGCGAGAGCGGGGGACAGGCAGGCATGCAGGCAGGTATAGCTGGTTAGCTAGAGTGAGAGAGAGAGACACACATACACAAACACACAACACAGAGAAAGAGAGAGAGAGAGAGAGAGAGAGAATAAAAGAGAGAAAGAAAGAAAGAGAGAAAGAGAGAGAGAGAGAGAAAGAGAAAGAAAGAGAGAATAAAAGAGAGAGAGAGAGAGAGGGAGAAATAAAGAGAGAGAGAGAGAAAGAGAGAGAAATAAAGAGAGAGAGAGAGAGAGAGAGAGAGAGAGAGAAAGAGAAAGACAGAGAGAGAGACAGAGACAATGTAGAGTTAAATCCGTAAGTGGCCAGGGGGTCCAAATCCTTCCAGACTGAGCTTCTGCCTAGGTATGAGTCTTCCTTTTTTTTTTAACCCCCTCAAGTTTTTTCCGTCCTATTTGCGGACAAAATTGTGAAATTTCTCAAGGTATCATCAAAACAGGGACCGAGCTCACTTCACACCTGTTTTCAGCCTACTGCGCAATCAGTATTCCCTTCCAGCTGACGGAGTCAATGGAGCCGGGCTGGCGAGGAGACACGCTGAGGAGGGGAGGGAAGCAGCGTGTGGCATCACCTCATCTGCATCCGTTATGTGCCGCGGGGGAGGGGAGGGGAGGGGAGTGTGTGTGTGTGGGGGGGGTGTCGTCTTGATTGCATTCAGCCTTTTGGTTTACCGAACCCTGGATTCAGTTTGGACCGCAAGGACAAAAGTCAAAGCTGAACTTGGCGTTGGGAGGGATGCTGAAAAGAGGGAAGGGGAAAGAAGAAGAAGAAGAAAAAAAAACAAGGGGGGGGGGCCGAGAAGGAACTTTGCAATGCATTGCAAAATAAATTGTGCTAAGAAAATGCAGATCGAAATAAATTTCGGATCGACTAAAGCGTATTTACTTAAACCCATCTTTTGTGAATTGCAGTACTGAGCTAATGTGATGATGATGATGATGATGATGATGATGTTGGAAGGGACTTTGGAGGTCATCTAGTCCAACCCCCTGCTCAGGCAGAAAACCCTACACCATTTCAGACAAACGGCTGTCCAGTCTCTTCTTAAAAACTTCCAGTGTTGGAGCATTCACCATTTCTGGAGGCAGGTGGTTCCACTGGTTAATTGTCCTCACTGTCAGAAAATTCCTCCTTAGTTCCAGGTTGCTTCTCTCCTTGATGAATTTCCATCCGTTGCATCTTGGCCTGCCTTCAGGTGCTTTGGAGAAGAGCTTGACTCCCTCTACTTTGGGGCAGCCCCTGAGATACTGGAACACTGCTATCCTGTCCCCCCTCGTCCTTCTCTTCATTAAACTAGACATACCCAATGCCGGCAACCGTTCTTAATAGCCTCCGGTCCCCTGATCATCTTTGTTGCTCTTCTCTGCACTCTTTCTAGAGTCTCAACGCCTTTTTTACATCGTGGTGACCAAAACTGGATGCCGTATTCCAGGTGTGGCCTTACCAAAGCATTGTAAAGTGGTATTAATACTTCACGTGATCTTGATTCTATCCCTCTGTTCATGCAGCCTAGCACTGTGTTGGCTTTTTTGGCAGCTGCAGCACACGGCTGGCTCATATTTAAGTGATTGTCCACTAGGACTCCAAGATCTTGGACTAGAAGACCTCCAAGGTCCCTTCCAACTCGGTCAGTCCATTTAAGGGATTGTCCACAAGTCATAAAAGGGCCAGGTTTCAAGACCCCTGAACTAATAGAACAGCTTTGCCTCCAGAAGTTGTGGGTGCTCCATCACTGGAGGCTTTTCAAGAAGAGACTGGACAAGCATTTGTCTGTAATGTTCCTGCCTGAGCAGGGGGTTGGACTAGATGACCTCCGAGGTTCCTTCCACCTTTATTCTATGTTCGATGTTAAATCTTCTTTGCTGAAATCTAATGGATGCTTCTGATTCTTTCAGCCTGACGCTAATCTCTCATTCTTCTACTACACTTATTTTCCAAGAGGCCATATAAACTGTATTTATTTTGTATGCGGCTTGATTCTGTTTGATTTGGCCAGTTGGAGAAATGGAATTGATAACTAAATATTCACAGTTCTTTGCTCTAGCGTAGCTGCTGTTTTGGAATCAGGAAAGGGGGAAAAAATGTTAAGAAAGAACAAGAAGTGAATAAAAAAGGTTTTTCTGCTTGACCAACATTGTTTTCCTTTTCGGACAGATAAAAACATCTAAAATGCTTTTTTCTTTCCCCTCCCCCCCAAAAATCCCAATTAAAATAGCTGTTTGTTTTCTAACTGCAAATTCGTCTTAAGGGAATATTAAATAATCTCACTGTAATTATTTTAGCTCTTTCGGTTATCTTTTGTAATGCTATGTTGGGCGAACCACCGGAAGGCCAAACTGGGGACCGGTCCCAAAAACTGACAAGTAATTATAAAATGAAATTCAAACTAATTCACTAGTGCCATAATTAGCAGGTCAGATACAGATTTTTTTATAAAAAAAAATTGTTTTTTTTTAAAAAAAACAAAACAAAACACAGAGGTACTATAGAAGAAAACAGCTGTCCTCTGTTATATTTGGAAGCAACAACAATATCTGAACTTTCAGTCAAAAACAGAACATCGTGTAATTACTGTTTGCAGATGGTAAGAATATTTTTTTCCCCTTTAAAATCCTAAGAGAAGTGTAACTACCATGGCAACATTAGTATTATTTTGCAATAGAATAGCCGCATTTAAAGAAATATTCTTCCTAAAATTCTATTTTTGTTCAGAACATCCCCAATCCCTCTGCCTCCCACCTGTCTTCGCTTTATGGCAAATGATGTATTTATGCATTCTAATAATAAGAAAGAAGAGAGGAGGAGGAGGAGGAGGAGGAGGAGGAGGAGAAGAAGAAGAAGAAGAGGTGAAGGAGAAGAAGAAGAAGAGGAGAAGGAGAAGGAGGAGAAGGAGAAGGAGAAGGAGAAGGAGAAGGAGAAGGAGAAGGAGAAGGAGAAGGAGGAGAAGAGGAAGAAGAGGAGAAGGAGAAGGAGAAGGAGAAGGAGAAGGAGAAGGAGAAGAAGAAGAAGAAGAAGAAGAAGAAGAAGAAGAAGAAGAAGAAGAAGAAGAAGAAGAAGAAGAGGAGGAGGTGAAGGAGGAGGAGGAGGAGGAGGAGGAGGAGAAGGAGAAGAAGAAGGAGGAGGAGAAGGAGAAGAAGAAGAAGAAGAAGAAGAAGAAGAAGAAGAAGAAGAAGAAGAAGAAGAAGAAGAAGAAGAGAGAGGAGGAGGAGGAGGAGGAGGAGGAGGAGGAGGAGGAGGAGGAGGAGGAGGAGGAGGAGGAGGAAACTAGTCAAGGAGAGAAGCAACCTAGAACTAAGGAGAAACTTCCTGACAGTGAGAACAATTAACCAGTGGAACAACCTGCCTCCAGAAGCGGTGAATGCTCCAACACTGGAAGTTTTTAAGAAGAGACTGGACAGCCACTTGTCTGAAATGGTATAGGGTTTCCTGCCTTAGCAGGGGGTTGGACTAGATGACCTCCAAGGTCCCTTCCATCTTCTTCTTCTTCTTCTTCTTCTTCTTCTTCTTCTTCTTCTTCTTCTTCTTCTTCTTATTATTATTATTATTATTATTATTATTATTATTATTATTATTATTATTATTATTATTATGAAGAGGAGGAGGAGGAGGAGGTGGAGGTGGTGAAGGTGATGGAGAAGAAGAAGGAGAAGGAGAAGAAGAAGAGGAAGAGGAAGAAGAAGAAGAAGAAGAAGAGGAGGAGGAGGAGGACGACTGTGGGGTCCTTGCTGCTCTTTGAGCTTGTTTATTTTCTTGCAGACGTTTCATTACCCAACTAGGGAACATCATCAGTGCTAGAAGGGGGGGGGAGGAGGAGGAGGGGGAGGGGGAGGAAGAGGAGGAGATAATTAGGTGACTCAGTGCAAGCAGAGGAATGAGAGAATTGGGGGTTAATCCATTAATATAGTGTATTTTATGATTCAAAAATTAAGTCATTTCAACAGATACAAATTGTGACATAAGGAAAATTAATATCTGCTATATCCAGTCCATATTTAAACTTTGGGAAAGCTGGGAAGAGTCCTTAGCTTCTCTTGTCCCTTTCTTGAGCCATTATCTTGTTAATTATAGGGTGTGTGTGTGTGTGTGTGTGTTTTCTCCAACAGAAGAAATGGAAAGTTTTTGCTGAATTAATAATTTCATTATTCACAAAAACTCCATTCGGAACAACAACAACAACAAAACAACACCGTTTGAAGTGACCTTGGAGGTCTTCTCGTCCAACCCGCGTCTCAAGCGGAGAATCCTGTAACATTCTTGCTACGTCTGTTTGGTCAAAAAAACTGGTTACGGTTCTAATTTAGTCTCAAATGAATTAAATTAAACTTAATCCTCCCTTCCTAAACTTTCCAAATAATTCACGCCGTTAACAGTATCTGAAAAATGAGTTATGTCTACTGCATTTTAAAACGATTAAACGAGCATTCAACAGGTTTTTTTTTTACAATTCTTACATTAAATGGCACAGTTCTGGATGGCTTGGAAAGCGAACTTGATGAGTGTCATTAAAAGAATTTTAAGCCAGAGGCTATTTTTTTTTTAAAAAAAATCTGTTTCAGAAAGTTAGCAAAAAATGGACCAGGAAAACAATCCGTAAATAGCATATACTTGGTAGAAATTATATTGTTGTAAAAAGTGGAGCTTTCTGCATTGTACTGGCGAGGTTGTAAGAAAACTGGCGTATATTATTCCTTTTGGTGACAAACTGCAATTAGTCCTTTCGCTGAAAAGGTTATGAAGAAAAATGGGGAAATCATCCCAATGGTCTTTTACGAGAAATAATTCTGAATTATTGTCCATATTTCCTAAGATAAAAAATTGGCACGACTGAAGAAACTAATTCGGCTCTAACAAAGCTACACAAACTTGAAACACACTTTTTTGCTGGATCCGTGATACAGGTAGTCCTCAACGCACGACCGCAATGGAGCCCAAAATTTACGTTGATATGCACCACACAACGCGTTAAAAACCAAGCAATGGCTGGTTTTGCACCCCGCGTGCAAAATACACCCACGACAATCTTAAGATGTCTGCATGAAGAGGCTGCCTGCTCCGACGGAGCATGGTCACTGTGCAGCATGCACAGATAAGTATGCGATAAGCGCATTATGTGCAGCTCTCTCCCTTGTAAAATGCACCTTAGTCGAGCGTGCATCTTGAAAAGCAAGCGCCAAGTGTCATGAGTGCTATAGGCTTCTGCCTTTAGGGTATTGTAGACCTTCACAAGGAATGGATGAACTCTCTCTGAATGAAATGAATCCTAAACGAGTCTTCGGAAGAGCGAGCATTTTGTTCGGCTTAATGCAATTTACCCCTTAGCACTGCCACGGGCTCAGGGTTTGCCTAAATATCTAAATCACGCTTATGCAGCTAGGACTACGGTCAGGTTAGCCATCTGGCTGGCTGGCTTATTAGTTAAGAAATGGCCCTCTGCATTAAAGCATGAGCGCGCACGCACACACACACACACACACACACAAACAACTGGGTCATTCCAGGCTAATGAGCCTGCAATTTTTATTGTCTGTGGTGGGTTGCTTATTGATTACTTTGATCAAAGTCGACTGATACACAGGCAATAAGACGGGGTGTGTGTCTGTGTGTCTGTGTGTGTCTGCGTGTGTGTACAACTTTCACTTTGCATCTTACCAGATATTAACTACCGTCAACAGCTGAAATGCGTGCCTCCTTTACACCTCTAATGGAGAGTCAATCACTTTGAGCCCAGAAGCGCATAGATGGGTTTCAATTTCGTGCAAGTGGAAAACGTCCCTGCTGGGGTTTCAAGAGTTGAACTTAAGGACAAGCAGATTCGTAAGGGAAAATAATTCAGTCCAAAGCATTTAGGACTTTAGCTGAAAGGCGCTATTTCAAATGGGTTTTCTGTTTGTTTGTTTGCTTGTTTCTTTGTTTATGCCCCAAAGGCGTAGATAACCATTTAGGAACATCATAAAAAGTCTGGCATTAGATAAAACAAGCAAACCGCTTGATAAAATTACATAAAATCCAAATGTACTGTTGCCAAGACCTTAATTTTTTTAGAGATGTAGTTAAAAATCTGGTTGTTCCCTCTGGGATTTTGACAAATTTGATCTAGTGGTTAAGGTACCGGGCGAGACAGCAGAAGACGGTGAGTTCTAGTCCTGCCTTAGTCATGAATGGCTGCTTGGTGACTTTGGGCCAATCACCTGGTGCCTGAGAGTTCTAGTTCCGCCTTAGGCGCAAAAGCCAGCTGGGTTGTCTTTCGGCCAATCACCTGGTGACTGAGAGTTCTAGTCCCGCCTTAGGTGCAAAAGCCAGCTGGGTTGACTTTGGGCCAATCACCTGGTGCCTGAGAGTTCTAGTCCCGCCTTAGGCGCAAAAGCCAGCTGGGTTGTCTTTCAGCCAATCACCTGGTGACTGAGAGTTCTAGTCCCGCCTTAGGTGCAAAATCCAGCTGGGTTGACTTTGGGCCAATCACCTGGTGCCTGAGAGTTCTAGTCCCACCTTAGGCGCAAAAGCCAGCTGGATTGTCTTTGGGCCAATCACCTGGTGACTGAGAGTTCTAGTCCCACCTTAGGCGCAGAAGCCAGCTGGGTTGACTTTGGGCCAATCACCTGGTGCCTGAGAGTTCTAGTTCCGCCTTAGGCACAAAAGCCAGCTGGCTTGACTTTGGGCCAATCACCTGGTGCCTGAGAGATCTAGTCCCGCCTTAGGCGCAAAAGCCAGCTGGGTTGTCTTTGGGCCAATCACCTGGTGACTGAGAGTTCTAGTCCCGCCATAGGCGCAAAAGCCAGCTGGGTTTCTTTAAGCCAGTCTCTCTCTCTCTCTCTCCCCAGCTCAACTCACAGGATTGTTCTTGTGCGGAAAACAGGAGGAGGAAAGTGTGTTAGATATGTTCACTGTCCTGAGTAATTTGTAAAAATAACACAGGTAGGATACAAATAAATAAATTTAGGATTTTCATCTTCAAATAAAATGTTAGCACACTCAGATGTTTCTCTTCCTGGTTTTGATTTTAAGATAGGCCTCATTTTGATACAAGTTGAGACAGAAACCAATGCAAAATGATTTGGACATTTCACCATACCCCAAAATACATTTCAGCTTCATCGGAATATCTAGACATATTGGTTAAAAACAATCCCCCTTCGCCATATGGGTATTCGTAAAGCCGGAGTTACTATTATAGCCACTGCGTTTCTAAGATAGGAACAAGATGGGATGATGCCAACAGACTACTCCTATTCTCATGCCAGATATTTTTAAATTAAAATGCTGACAAATGTTGAAATAAAGCACTATTGCTTCTGATTCACCCACAGTCAGTTCTGACCATAGAGATTTGTGGGGTAGACAGCCTATATGTTCAACCCCATGGAAGCCCTGGAGAATTGGCAGTCTGCAACAACAATTCTTCTGTATGGGTTACTGGTATGTAGCTCACAATTGACATCCGTGTACCCCGTGTCTTGTCGTGGAAATGGGGGAAAGGGCAACAAAGCATTGGCTCAGTCTAAACCAGGGGTGTTAAACTGCCGGCCCGCGGGCTGGAGCGTCACAGAGAAACCGTGCCCAGCCCATTGCCGGCAATGGGAAAAAGTTCCGATAGGTCGCGTGACGTCACGTGACATTGCGAGTTTGACATGTCTGGTCTAAACTGACTCAATGTTGACTCCGACTTCCGTCCTTCTGAGGTTGGTAAAATGAGGACCCAGATTGTTTTTTTTTCGGGGGGGGGGGGAAGATGTAAAGTGTAAACCACTTAGAGAGGGCTGTAAAGGCTGAGTCAACCTTGAGCCCCATCTGGATCGAACTGCTGGCTGTGGGCAGTAAGTTAGCCTGCAATACTGCATTGTAACCACTGCACCACCACGGTTCTTCATTGTGGTCATTAACGTGAGAACTACCTGTATATATAACCCTAGGCACATACATGCACACAGACACAGATACACAAACACATACTCATTCATTCATTCATTCATTCATTCACTTTTGACCTGTAAAATTAAACAAAGGGGGAACATTTCAATCATGAGAGTGACACAGGTACAAAGAACGTTAAAATATTAAGGGTACCGTGGGGTCTAATACTCCAATCCCTAACTTTAGCATATCCGCATCACAGCAGGTGAAATTTTGCGCTTCTTCAGAATTTGAGTGTGAAGGCTTAGTGTGAAATACTATAAGCGCAGGTGGCTTTCCAACCTTAATCCCTAACTAGCAGCTTGAAATGAAACGAAAAACCAGGTTTCTTTTGTACCAAAATCAGAGTTTGCAAATACGAGGGGGGGGGGGGAATCGCTCTCCCAAAAGTTGACTGTGTGAGGCTTTCGCTCTGTCAGATGTGCATGTGGGTTATTAGTGTTCTCATAACAATCTCGGTATCTTTTATAGCCAGGATAATTTTCAAACTTGTCTTAATAAAGTTTGATTTGTAATGTATTTGTCCTGTGCATATTTACCTGCCTCCTACACCAGAAACTCTCAGCAATTCCTAATGCCAAAATCGCCCTGAAGCTTAGCCTAAAAAAAGCTCAGCAAACATATTAGCGGTTTTATACTGAAACATAAAAGAGCCTGCATATTTATTTTATGCTCCACGACTCTTTAGTAAAATGTCTTCTTAAAAATCCTGCGCTACTTCATAAAGCTAAGGTTGGCACTTTCTTTGTGATTACTAAATCTCATTTTATTACAGTTGCAGTAGAGCAGAATACGGATATTTCAAGGATGCAGAATTGTATTGTAGTATACAACTATGCCCTCTTCTGCCTAATGCAGGAAAAAGAAACTTTACATCTCCATTAAATTAAATTTAGAGTTAAAGAGCAAAGGAACTTTAGTTACTAATTTTACACGGGGGGGGGAGACATCATTTCCCATGAAAGCCCTAAACTAGGACATCTAGTCTAGTCTACTCTAGTCTTCTATTCCATTGCTAACGTGCAATAGCTAAAGTGCAGCATTGCAGGCTGACTCTGCCCATTGCCAGCAGTTCGATTCTCATCGGCTCAAGGTTGACTCAGCCTTCCGTCCTTCTGAGGTCGGTAAAATGAGGACCCAAGTAGTTGGGGGCAATAGGCTGACTCTGAAAACCGCTTAGAGAGGGCCGTAAAAGCACCGTGAAGTGGTATATAAGTCTAAGAGGTATTGCTATTGCTATTCTGTTCTGTTCTTATTCTTTCCTATTCTCTATTCCAGAGGTCCCCAACCTTTTGGGCACCAGGAACCGGTTCCGTGGAGAAAGGTTTTGCCACAGACCGGAGAGTGCGTGGTTTTGTGTGCTGCCTGCTTCCCATGGATGGGGCTTTGCTTGTTTGTGCAGACCGGTTGCTGGCAGGCCGCGGCCCGGTACAGGTCCACGACCCGGGGGTTGGGGACCCCTGCTCTATTCTAATTCTAATTCTAATTCTAATTCTAATTCTAATTCTAATTCTATTCTATTCTTTCTAATTCTTTCCTATTCTGTTCTATTCTATTCTATTTATTCTATTCTATTCTTTTATATTCTATTCTAATTCTAATTCTATTCTATTCTTATTCTATTCTATTCCATTCCATTCTTATTTTTCCTATTCTATTCTATTCTATTCTATTCTATTCTACTGTATTCTTATTCTATTCCATTCTATTCCATTCTATTCTATTCTATTCTATTCTATTCTATTCTATTCTTCTATTCTGTTCTGTTCTATTCTATTCTATTCTATTCTATTCTATTCTATTCTATTCTATTCTATTCTATTCTTCTATTCTATTCTATTCTATTCTTCTATTCTGTTCTATTCTATTCTATTCTATTCTATTCTATTCTATTCTATTCTATTCTATTCTATTCTATTCTATTCTATTCTATTCTTATTCCATTCCATTCCATTCTATTCTATTCTATTCCATTCCATTCTTATTTTTTCCTATTCTGTTCTGTTCTATTGCCATGATGGCAATAATATGGGTCTAAAATGTGGGTCTACTAATATGCTATGTTGCCATTACACCAGCCAATCAATAGATCTTCTATTCATGCGTGTGCAAATATAATTTAAATTCAAGCTGCCGAGTCAGAGCAGGTACAGCTAATACTCCTGGCTGTCCCCATTCTTTTCTAAAATTTAATTTCATTATCGGTCTTCATGAATAAAGTCCTGGTCTCTGATAAGGACTTTCCTTCGAATTATTTTTCATTAAAGTTGCAAAATATCTGCCTTTCTTTCTCTTTTTCTTTCTTTCTTTCTTTCTTTCTTTCTTTCTTTCTTTCTTTCTTTCTTTCTTTCTTTCTTTTTCTCTCTTTCTCTTTCTTTCTTTTTCCCTCCCCACTTTTCTCAGATTCCAAGTTATTAGTTCGCAGCCACTGCCCTAGAGGTAGTGCATGAGTCACACAGCAAAGACACGTCACAATATTCCGAGAGTCGAAACGAAGGATTTTATAGACGGTGGAAACCCAGCTGTTTTCATCTTGCATGCTCAGGTCAGGCATCCTGACTGTAAAAGACCGTTATTTAAATTTCAAGTTGTACGGGACAGAAACAACCGCATGAGATACTCCAAATGTCACTCATGGCCCTCCAATGGGGTACAAAAAAAAAGGGGGAGAAGGGGGGGGAAACATGAGGCTGAATTTTCCATCGGAGATTTATAAAGAGTGTGGTGGCATCCAGTGATTGCATCAGAAACTGGACTTGCATCACTTCCCATAGTGGGAAAGATTGCATTTGCAATAAAAGCAGCGCACTAGATTCGCTCCAGAGGTTTCACTGAAATATATGAGACGCTCAAAACCCGCTTTCTTGCCGTTTTAATAATTAGGTACTTTGAACAAGGGCTCTCTGGGGTCTTTGCAAAGGCCCACAATCTTAATATTAATACTCTGCCTCCAGGATACAGAGAGATTATTTCGAAAACTACTTCTTTCTTTTTTTTTTGTTCTTTTTCCTTCGTAGGTCGGGAGTTACCTCCTCCTCCCCACACTGAAATCAATCTCGACCTGCGCATTACTTAAATATTTATACTCCACCTTGCCTTGTGAAAGTTGAGGGCTGCTTGGAAAAGGAAGACTCATTAAACAAGCAAAACCTAACCTGCTACTTGTTTAAATAATGCAAAGCCCCCCTCCCCTTTTTCAACGGGAACGTTAATCGTCCCGAGTAAATTATTTAAGAGCTCGGTTGATTATTATCCAGTCGGAGGTACGCAAAATCCTGCTCAACGGTAAGAAGGTTTCCTGGAAGTCCTTTCAAACTATTTCAGACGCGCTGCCTCTGGCAAAAAAAAATAAGTTCGTTATTTTTATCAGTTCGTAAGGGTGGAAGGGACGCGGTGGCTCAGTGGGTTAGGACGCTGAGCTTGTCGATCAGAAGATCGGCAGTTTGGCGGGTCGAATCCCGAGTGCCGCGTAGCAGAGTGAGCGCCGGTTACTCGTCCCAGCTTCTGCCAACCTAGCAGTTCGAAAGCACGTAAAAAAAATGCAAGTAGAAAAATAGGGATCCCTTACGGTGGGAAGGTAACAGCGTTCCGTGCGCCTTTGGCGTCTAGTCATGCCGGCCACATGACCACGGAGACGTCCTTGGACAAGCGCCGGCTCTTTGGCTTTGAAACGGAGATGAGCACCGGCCCCTAGAGCCGGAAACGACTAGCATGCATGTGCAGGGGAACCTTTACCTTTACCTTTAAGGGTGGAAAGAAACAAAATCCAGGCAGATAGCAAATAAGGAGGAAAGTCTGGTGCAGTTTAGCCTCTCCACTCCATCCTCCCCTCCCATCTTCTCCCCCTTCCTCTCCCTTCCCCTCCCCTCCCCCTTGTTAAGCAAGTCTTGTCCCGTTTTTATGACTCTTTTTTTCCCACGGGAATCGCTGCAGTGGTTAAGTTAGCAACCCGTTTGTTAAGAGAATCCGTCTTCCCACACCGACTTTGCTTGTCAGAAAGTCACAAAAGGTGATCGCGTGACCCCAGGTTGTCGCAACCGTCATAAATACGAGTCAGTTGCCAGGCGTCTGGATTTTGATCGCGTGAACCTGGGGGAATGCTGTGGCGGTCGTAAGTATGAGTCAGCGGCCGAGCGTCTGAATTTGGATCACGCGACCGTGGGGATGCTAGAAAGGTCGCAAGTGGGACCTTTTCAGTGCTGTTGTAACTTTGAGTGGTCACTCAACAAACTGGGGTCAATGAACTCCCTGTGATTTGTTCCGCTTTCTACATCCGCCCCCTATTTTCTCTTTCACTTGACTGCTTGACATATTCTTACAGAGGACTAGCAACCTTTATTTATTTTTCTTACTTCATGGAGCAAAGCCATGCAATTCCTTAAAGTGCCTTTAATTTATAAAGAGGTGGAATGTCCCCCAAAAAATCAGATGACAAAGACTACTGTGTCTTAATCCAGCTTTTCGTGGTTGAGATATTTCCTATTATGTGGCACGGTTAAAACATCCAAACTGAAATTAAAATAAATGTTTCTATTGAGACTATGTTGTCGTTGTTGTTGTTTCCCCCCCACCCCCACCAGGCATGTTGCTTTTGGGTCTTTTTAATTCCAGGCTGGGGAGGAAAAAGGAGTTTATAAATCCACAAGATTTTTCACGACGTTAAATATGGCTTGCAATTAGGCTACTTAAAAGCATAATTACAGCCCTCATTTCCAACACCTCTGATCTGTTGAAAGACATTTTGAAGGGGACACCGCAGTTTTCTTTGCCACCGCAGACCCCAGAACATAGAAAAAATTGGAAAAGGGGGGGTCCTCTAGCCATTTAGGGGCCCCCTCCAGTTGACTGATAGGAAAATTTCAACATGTCAATCAATCATATTAGTCTGGAGTATCTCAGATAACACGTAAAAATGTAAACTGAAAAAAAACGAAAGAAAGAAAGAAAGAAAGAAAGAAAGAAAGAAAGAAAGAAAGAAAGAGGGAGGGAGGGAGGGAGGGAGGGGGGAGGGAGGGAGGGAGGGAGGGAGGGAGGGAGGAAGGAAGGAAGGAGGGAGGGAGGGAGGGAGGGAGGAAGGAAGGAGGAAGGAAGGAAGGAAGGAGGAAGGAAGGAAGGAAGGAAGGAAGGAAGGAAGGAAGGAAGGAAGGAGGAAGGAAGGAAGGAAGGAAGGAAGGAGGTAGGGAGGGAGGAAGGAAGGAAGAAAGGAAGGAAGGAGGAAGGAAGGAGGAAGGAAGGAAGGAAGGAAGGAAGGAAGGAAGGAGGAAGGAGGTAGGGAGGAAGGAAGGAAGGAAGGAAGGAAGGAAGGAGGAAGGAAGGAGGAAGGAAGGAGGAAGGAAGGAAGGAAGGAGGAAGGAAGGAAGGAAGGAAGGAAGGAAGGAAGGAAGGAAGGAGGAAGGAAGGAAGGAAGGAAGGAAGGAGGTAGGGAGGGAGGAAGGAAGGAAGAAAGGAAGGAAGGAGGAAGGAAGGAGGAAGGAAGGAAGGAAGGAAGGAAGGAAGGAAGGAGGAAGGAGGTAGGGAGGAAGGAAGGAAGGAAGGAAGGAAGGAAGGAAGGAAGGAAGGAAGGAGGAAGGAAGGAGGAAGGAAGGAAGGAAGGAAGGAAGGAAGGAAGGAAGGAAGGAAGGAAGAAATCCTACCAACAGTCTACTGAAAATCCATTTTAAAGTTTACTCTCATTCTTGAAGAAAGACAGACAGTTCAATACCCTGCTTCACAACTTTTATTTTAAAACCAACCCACACCCACCTTTTCCTGACATCTGCATTCAGACCATCTTGACCTTCAAGTCAGAAAACATGGCAAGCCATTGCCGACTCTTTTAATCTTCCACTTGGGAAAGAAAGAAGTCGGATCCGTTTGACTGAACCATCCAAGCTATTCAACGCCATTCAATCGAAAGTTGATAAAATAAAAGCAATGGGAAATCTCAACCTCTCTTGAGTTCTTGTGTTAGGAAGTGCTTTATTGACTTTCATAGGAAAGATCAGCTATATCACATCTTTTTTAAAAAGAAAAAACAAAAACTTTAAATCATGTTTAGGGTGTTGGAAATCTTAAAAAAAAGAGATCAGTTTGCGATTCGTTATCGTTTACTTAAACTTGTCAAATCTTCTCCAAATTTAAGAAGTATCCCTTCCTTTCTCTCCCTCCCTCCCAACTCCTCAAGAATACAGTTATGGGCCCTTTTCAAAAATTCACCACAAACACCTTTGAAATATCCAAAAGGATTAATGTTATCTTCTAAAGTGAAAACGAATAATCCGCTGTTAATTTCCAGTATGTCATACCAAGACTGTTGAATTCAGTTGTTGACAACGAGCTAGGAAATTATACCAAATATTCTGAAGGCCTTCGTGTTGTGCACTTCAAGACGGCAAACACCGTTGCAGTTGTGTTTGGCTAAGCGATTCTTTCACGGTTCAGATTTAGAAATATCTTCAATACCGTAAGGGAAGCCTTTATATAGGCTTCCCTATATCATTGTAACCACAGCCGTAAAGATAGCAACGCAACAGCTGTAGGGAGCCCACACAAGACACGCTTCCTTAATAAATCACATTACACCAGGGCTCTTGGCAGCTTTGGAGACTTGTGGACTTCAACTCCCAGAACTCCTCAGCCAGCCCTGAGGAATTCTGGGAGTTGAAGTCCACAACTCAGAAAAGGGTCAAGTTTGAAGACCCCCCTGACCTAGATCGATATGCCTGTTTATTGCTCCTTTGGTGGGATCCCTGGCCTCAACAAACTGACACGTGTGGCGGGTGTTGGCATGCCCCATAACTTTTGTTCCTTCCCGGTGGAGAAGGGGTTTGAGATCAGGGATTTTCGGAGAACGAAAAGAAAAAGAAAACAAGCTCGGAGAACAAACCACAGCCAAAATCTAACACCCGAGCTACAAGTATTTCCTATTATTTCGTAAGTTATTGATCTTCTGGAGGGATAATTAAATTAAAACAAAAATGGCAAAAGCAACATGCCGCTACCGAAGATGTATGTATTAAAACAGAGGCCCCCAACCTTTTGGGCACCGGGGACCGGTGCCGTGGAGAGAGGTTTTTCCGCGGACCGGAAGGGGCGTGGTTTTGTGTGCTGCCCGCATCCCGCGGATGGGGCTTTGCTTGTTTCTGCGGACCGATTGCGGGTGTGCTGCGGCCTGGTACCGATCCACAGACCTGGGGTTGGGGACCTCTGTATTAAAAGATGTACCCCATTCTACCAAGGAAGTCACAAGTTCCCATTTCACTGAGCATCAAACTCCACAACGAAAACGTCCGTGGTTTCACGCTTCAAAGGGTTCCAGATGTTGCATTCCCTACGTTATTTTAGTGGACCACTTTGGGGGGCCGCCGAGGTCTCGCCTAGGTTAGATGCCGTCAACCGAGCCCGCGAGATTCGTGTCGCCATTCGAGAGAGGGAGAAGAGAGAAGAGGAAGCAGAGGCCACTTACATTGTTCATGTATTCGGTCAGCAAATCCTGCAGGGCCTGTCTCACCGCGTTACACTCGGCCACAATTCTCTCCCGACGGTCGTCACGGGTACAGGACGAATCAGCCATCAGGGCAGCCCCACTGATGATGCTCTCCAATCGCTCTTCGAGGGAGGGCCGAAACCGGGCTTCGCTGAACGTCATGGGATCTAAAATGATCTTGTTCTGCAAAAAAAAACAAAGCAAGCACGGGGGTCGTTCGTGAAAGCTGCAACTGAGTGGCACTGCAAGTTTGAAAGAGAAATTATTATTATTTATTGTTATTGCTTATTAAACTCAGATGCTGCCCATCTTGCCCAGAGGTGATGCTAGGCAGCTAACTATCTATCTATCTATCTATCTATCTATCTATCTATCTATCTATCTATCTATCTATCATCTCTATCATCTATTATCTATCAATCAATCTATTATCTACCTATTTATATCTATGTATTATCTATCATCTATGTATTTATCAATCATCTATTATCTATCATCTATCTATCATCTACCTATCTATTTATATCATCTATCATCTATCTATTATCTATCATTGATCTATCTATCATCTATCTATCATCTATGTATCTATCAATCATCTATTATCGATCTATCATCTCTATCATCTCTATCTATCATCTACCTATCTATTTATATCATCTCTATTATCTATCATCTATCTATCATCTATGTATCTATCAATCATTTATCTATTATCTATCTATCATCTATGTATGATCTATGTATCAATTAATCATCTATTATCTATCATCTCTCTATCATCTATTATCTATCTACCATCTATCATCTATCTATCATCTACCTATCTATTTATATCATCTAAGTATCTATCATCTATTATCTATCTATCATTGATTTATCTATCATCTATCTATCTATCTATCTATCTATCTATCTATCTATCTATCTATCTACCTATCTATCATGAAATTTATTTGCTGCTTTTATTACAGCCAATTAAAACAACAAGATAAAACATTAAGGCGTTAAAATAAATGAATGTTAATACTCAGATTGGCTTACAGACTAACAAAGGTGGCAAGGAAGAAATGTACATTAAACAATTAATTAATTTAGACACCCCTCTACCCTACAAGGTGACTCTGGGGCAGCTTACCGATTATAAAACAAATTTAAAAAAATAGTTAAAGGATTAAAGAGAGCAGTAAAAAATATAGCAATGAGCTTTGAAAACCTAATTATTTATTTACTTAAGCCACATAATTGTTTGTTTGTTTTTTTTCAAAAGGCAACTGGACTTTCTTGGGGGGGTTGGGTTGTTTCTTTTGAAAAAAATTCACTGCACATTCAGGAAGCTTCTTCATTTCTCTCTTTCGGAGCTGAAGAAGCTCCTTAGATGAGAAGCG
Organism: Vipera ursinii; assembly: GCF_947247035.1. NCBI lineage: Eukaryota > Metazoa > Chordata > Lepidosauria > Squamata > Viperidae > Vipera > Vipera ursinii. The sequence goes on from NC_139521.1 coordinate 73,517,472, forward strand.
AAATGTCTTCGAAGGAAAAAACAAACAAACTCAAGGAAGTCCAGCTGCCTTTTGAAAAAAAAGCACCTTTGGGACAAACGTGATCTGGATGATTGAGCGTCTCCATAGCCGCTTATTTGTCACTTGTTCATATATTGCATTCCGAAGCCATCTAGAAACCTGGTTAATTTCCAGCATGTTCCTATAACTCAGTTCTGTAAGGAACGGTAATCCCTAATTCCTAAAACTTTCTAACAAAACAAATCTGCAGCAAAGTTTTTTTTTTAAAAAAAAGAAAGAAAGAAAGAAAGAAAGAAAGAAAGAAAGAAAGAAAGAAAGAAAGAAAGAAAGAAAGAAAAAGAAAAAGGTCAGTTACCCAGGAACCCAGCCAGCATTTAGAAAGGATTAGATCTTTGGAGCAGGTACAATCTCAAAACCAGATTACCAGAACTGAACGCCAGTTTAAAAACAGATTAGACCGTATGTTGTTGCCCCCTTAATCGCATTCATCTTTCGCTCGCGTTGTGTAAAGCAACAGAGCTACCCATCCACCGCCGAAGCAGCAGTGGGAAGTATAGGCCGTTATACAGCAATAGAAAGCAATATTTGTTCTTGAAGGGAACCATTTACTTGTGTGGCGCGCTTTGAGAACATTTTATCGTTGCGTCAACGCCTCCCGCGGCCACCTGCAATTTGATTTGAAGGGCGGGCGGGGATGTAGAATCCACAATGATTTACTTATATGGACCTTTCTAGAATTGTTTATCTCAATGCCATGTTACAAGACAGTCCTAGGTTTCTACGCAACTCACAGCGGGTCCCAGAGAAGCTAAAGCTTTATAGGCTAACTGAATTCTCGGAGAAAGACAAGATACAAATCGCATCGTCCAGGGCATGCAGGGCAGAAGGACAAGAGTTGTAAGGGACCTTGGAGGTCTTCTAGTCCAAACCCCCTTCAAACAGCAGAGCCTCTGTACCGTTTCAGAGCATTTCATGACACGAAGGCAAGATGGGCAGCAAATAAATGTAGTAAAGTCCGCCCAGAGTTATCCTGTGTTAAGATGGGTGGCTAGCAAAATAAAATAAACTAAAATAATAAAATAAAATAAAATAATAAAATAAACTAAAATAATAAAATAAAATAAAAATAAAATAAAAATAAAATAAACTAAAATAATAAAATAAAATAAACTAAAATAAATAAAATAAAATAAAATAATAAAATAAAATAAAAATAAATAAAATAAAATAAAATTAAATCATAAAATTAAATTAAATTTAATTTAATTAAAAAATAAAATAAAATCATAGAATAACATAAAATAAAATTATAAAATTAAAAATAAAATTAAAAAATAAAATAAAATAGAAATGAAATGGAAATAAAATAAAAAAATAAAATAAAAAAATGATATAATAAAATAGAAATAAAGTAAAATAAAAAGAAATAATAAAATAGAAATGAAATGAAATAGAAATAAAATAGATATAATAAAATAAAATCATAAAATTAAATTAAATTAAAAAAATAAAAAATAATAATAAAATAACAAAATAAAATAATAAAATTAAAATTAAAAAATAAAATAAAATAGAAATGAAATAGAAATGAAATGAAATAGAAATAAAATAAAATAAAAAATGATATAATAAAATAGAAATAAAGTAAAATAAAATAGAAATAATAAAATAATAAAATAAAATGATATAATAAAATGGAAATAAAGTAAAATAAAATAGAAATATTAAAATAAAATAGAAATGAAATGAAACAGAAATAAAATAAAATAGATATAATAAAATAAAATAAAATAAATAAAATAAAATAAAATAACCAGCACATGAAAGCAAAGAAACCTTGGCCAGGAGGGAAGAAACTGTTTGATACACCACCCACTAGATGTCGCTATAGCACAAGAAATAATCTTTCTAAGTTCTCAAGATCCAGAACTTTTATCAGAATGAAAAGGAAAAAAAAAGAGACACCCACCCGTCATAATTTTACAGGGTGAGCGCCGTCTGCCTTTAAACTATGTTTCATTCACATTTTTATTGCAGTTTAAAGTAATTCTTGGTCCATTATGATTCAACAGTTACGGTAAATTTCATTGAAATGTAATGAAAATATTCAAGTTTTGGACATACGCCAAGACAGCTGTTAAGCTGAATTACCTGGCGGGATATTTTGTGGCCTGTTCCAATGCAAAATGAGTGTGATTGTGTCTAAGTCATCTTCAATGGTGGAAACTGGGATTTCATGGCAAATGTTCTCAGTTGGCAATAAAAGGAGAACTTTTACTGAATTAAAAGGAGTATTTAACTCAGGCCAGTTTTTAACCTGGTTAATTCCCCTACATTACATTCCTCAACTATGAGCATCACTGAGTGATTACACCCTGGCATTAAGCGGTAAAAACTATGAGGATCTTCTATTCTGTTGTTGTTACAGGTAGTCCTCGTTTAGCGACTGCCTCACACAGTGACCACTCACAGTCACAGTGAGTAACTTTGCAACCAATCATCACTTTTACAACCTCTGCAGGGCTTGTCAGAAGGTGGCTAAAGGGGAACATGTGGCCCCAGGATAGGGCAACCGTCATAAAGGTGAGTCAGTTGCCAAGCATCTCTGAATTTTGATGATCCCGTGACCCTGCGGGGGGGGGGGTGTGCTGCAAAGGTCGTAACTATGAAAAACGTAAGGCACCTTTCTTCAGTGCCGTTGTAACTTTGAATGGTGGCTAAATGGACAGCTGTAAGCCGAGGACTATTTGTACTTTTGTTTTAACAAACACCAATTGAACGAGGTCAGTCTACTACACGTAGTCCTGGACTAAACAATATCCATTGAGACTCAGACTGTGACCAGATCCCAATTGGGCTGCAGTTGTAAATCGAAGCACCAGTGTGACCGGACTGGGGTTTTGGGACGATTTTTATAGTGGTTGTTAAAAGACACGGTTGCCGAGTCCGACTCGTGCTGTGGTTAAGCAAATTCTTTCTGCTAAACGGGCCTTTCTCGCTAGAAGCCAACAAATAAAAGGGTCACAAATCATGGCTACGGGACCACGGGAGGCCGCAACCAATTGTGTCCAAAATGTGATCATATGATCATGGGGATGGAGCTGGGGGACACGTTTTACGACGGACAAAAGTCCTTTATTGCAGAGTTCCCCAACCTTTCCTGCTTTGGGAACCAATGAGGGGACGGGGAAGAGATGGTTCCGCGTGAGCAGCAGGCAACCACACGTGCGCAGCTCCATTGGCCCGGACAGCAGGCACGCGCGCCTGCCACTCGCACAAACGGTGCACGTGCGCACGCCCTCACCCAGTGCTCGCACAAGAAGGAATACACCCACATGCTTGCCTGCCACTTCCGCCGTCCGGTTCCGAATAGCTCACAGCCCGGCAGTGGGCCACAGCCCGGGGGGGGGGGGGTTGGGGACTTATTTTACTGGCTGTAAAATGATCCTTTCCAAGGTTGTCGTAACTTCAAACGGTGATTAAACGCCCGGTCTTAAGTCGAAGACTGCCTGCATTCGGGAAGGAGTTGAAATGAATCGGAGCAGCTACAACAAAAATGAAGTGGATCCCGTTTTTTTATTCTATGCATTAGGGCAGGGGTCGCCAACCCTCGGTCCGTGGACCAGTACCGGGCCACGGCACGCCAGCAACTGGTCCGCACGAACAAGCAAATCCCCATCCGCGAGATGCAGGCAGCACACAAAACCACACACTCCGGTCTGTGGAAAAACCTCTTCTCCACGGAACCGGTCCCCGGTGCCCGAAAGGTTGGGGACCCCTGCACTGGGGGGGGGGGTGTTTTGTACCGCAGACCCTGGGTTGTTTTGCTTTTTGAAATGGCTCCAAGTGTAAAATGCCACTTCTTCCCTAAAGTTGCCCTCCGTTTTCGGCAGGGAGAGAACACAATTCTGCGCCTCGGCAATCAGCATCCATTCAGCAAGGCAATCAGCGTCCTCGGCTCTGCGCTCCAGTGGCGAACCTTTTATCCCCGCTGGAATTTTGTGCCGACTGCTGGGCGCTAAGAGAGGCCACCGCCGGTCTCGGATGCTTCCTCTTTCGTCCTCGCTCTGTTTGAGAGCTCTCTCCCGATTGCTTTGCGCAAACAAGGCTTCTTGAGGCTGCGGCTCTCGGCCCGGTTTCAAATCCTTTTCCTAGATGTTGGTTTGCGAAAGGAAACAGCCTCTTCTGTCTGAGATTTGGGTTTTGTTTTTTTTCATAAACGAGGATTGGGCACAAGGAACGACAAACCCGGGGGGAGACGCTAAACGATAAAAGGTTCTTACGCCTTTTACTAATTTCGGGTGGGAAGATCGGGAAGGTTACAGAATATTCACCCTGAGTATGTAATACAGACAGATGGGTAATACTTATGCGTGGTTTATACGCGAGCGTGTAGCTTTATACATAGGTAGCGTGTAGCATGTTGAAACATGTTTATGTGCGGGTACACTTGGAGAGCAAGCAGGCAAATTTCATTTATAATGTGTGCCAATGAGCCCACAGTAAAAAAGAAAGAAAGAAAGAAAAAAAGAAAGAAAGGAAGGAAGGAAGGAAGGAAGGAAGGAAGGAAGGAAGGAAGGAAGAAAGAAAGAAAGAAAGAAAGAAAGAAAGAAAGAAAGAAAGAAAGAAAGAAAGAAAGAAAGAAAGAAAGAAAGAAAGAAAGAAAGAAAGAAAGAAAGAAAATAAAGGTTATCTATCCTAGGCCTCGACTTACAACATTTCATTTAGTGACCAAAGTTACAACGGCACGGGAAAAAGTGACTTGGGACTGTTCTTCACACTTGCGACCGTCGCAGCATCCCCAGGGTCAGGTGATCAAAATGCAGATGGCTTGGGCAACTGGCTCGTATTTATGACGGTCGCAGTGTCCCGGAGTCACGTGATCCCCTTTTGTGACTTTCTGAGAAGCAAAGTCAAGGCGGGGAAGCCGGATTTACGTAACGACTGAGTTAGTAATTTAACACTTGCAGTGATTCACTTAACACCCGTGGCAAGAAAGGTCGTAAAACTCACTTAACAACAGAAAGCCTGGGCTCAACTGTGGTCTTAAGTCGAGGACTATATAATAGTTTGTGTGTGTGTGTGTGTGTGTGTGTGTGTGTGTGTGTGTTTCTGGGTATGTGTGTCATGTGTAATTATATACAAAAAAAAGCAACTTTTTCTGTATCTTTTTCATGAAAAGAGAGAAGGAAGGAAGGAAGGAAGGAAGGAAGGAAGGAAGGAAGGAAGGAAGGAAAAGAAAGAGGGGGGGAGGGAAGGAAGGAGAAAGAGGGAAGGAGGGAGGGAGGGAGGGAGGGAGGAAGGAAGGAAGAAAGAGGGAGGGAGGGAGGGAGGAAGGAAGAAAGAGGGAGGGAGGGAAGGAAGGAAGGAAGGAAGGAAGGAAGGAAGGAAGGAAGGAAGGAAGGAAGGAAAAGAAAGAGGGGGGGAGGGAAGGAAGGAGAAAGAGGGAAGGAGGGAGGGAGGGAGGGAGGAAGGAAGGAAGAAAGAGGGAGGGAGGGAGGGAAGGAAGGAAGGAAGGAAGGAAGGAAGGAAGGAAGGAAGGAGAAAGAGGGAGGGAGGGAGGGAAGGAAGGAAGGAAGGAGAAAGAGGGAGGGAGGGAAGGAAGGAAGGAAGGAAGGAAGGAAGGAAGGAAGGAAGGAGAAAGAGGGAGGAAAGAAGGAAGGAAGAGAAAGAGGGAGGGAAGGAAGGAAGGAGAAAGAGGGAGGAAAGAAGGAAGGAAGAGAAAGAGGGAGGGAAGGAAGGAAGGAGAAAGAGGGAAGGAGGGAGGGAAGGAAGGAAGGAGAAAGAGGGAGGGAGGGAGGAAAGAGGGAGGGAGGGAGGGAGGGGGGGAGGGAGGGAAAGAAAGAAAGAAAGAAAGAAAGAAAGAAAGAAAGAAAGAAAGAAAGAAAGAAAGAAAGAGAACAGACCAACCAGCATTTTATCTTTCCTCTGTTGAACTTGTTACAAACACAGAGTCCCGCAGCCCAGGGCGAATTGACTGTCAAAGGCAGAGAGCATGGACAGAGTGCACCCCGTCAGCCACCTGGAACGAGGCCACCTGAGTCCGATGGGGTGAAGCACACGGCGGACAGACCGCGTTGCTCTGCTTGCTCCAAAGAAGACAAAAAAGCATGTTTTGTTTTTTCCACACAGAGCCAGAAGCTTCAGAGGGAGGTTACTTCCCAGTAGGTAAGGAAGACGCTGAGAAGGCCATCCACACCAGCCCTTCCGAAACCAGCAGGTGGGGATCCTCATACTGGGGGAAGCTGGAAATGATGGTGTTCCTACCTGGAAGGCTTCCCGTCTGCAATTTTAGCATAATACCGCCAAGGATGAAAAATGGTGGATTGCAGAGTCCTTGGCGCTTTCTGGACTGGGCTGTTTTCTTGCAGACGTTTCATTACCAAACTAGGTAACGTCATCAGCAGTCGCCGTGTTTTGTGGCAGTGCTTTTCCTTCCGAGTTTCACTGCCTTTATAGAGATTTCTCTGCCCACTCTGTCATTCTTCAAATGTTCAAAAGAATTGGGGGATCCTCGAGTAGAGTCTTGGGGCCACCGTCACCCTTATACCGGAGCTTCTGTTAGACCTTTATAGGTTTTTCAAGCTAGCGAATGTTTGATGCTACCCATTAAGACAATCAATATATAGCATATGTGGTACATCCTCTATCAAGATCTATTTGTGCATTTTGTAATGCTGTGGTGAGCATCAACGTATGAAATAATTTGATCTCCATACACCTGAATTGACAATTCAGGGAGCACTTTATAGGGAGTCTCTTTGAGTAAAAGTAAACAAGTTCCACATGCTTCCATATCTAATATCCGAGATTTTGAAGTATGCTCTAAGTTCAGAAAAGAGCAAATCACCAAATACTATATTTTAGCTTTCTATATGGACTTAGGCCTGGGGTTGGGGAACCCTGGCGCTTTTATGACTGGTGGACTTCAACTCCCAGAATTCCTGAGCCAGCCTTGCTAGCCCAGGAATTCTGGGAGTTGAAGTCCACCAGTCCTGAGGGGGCCATAGTTCCCCCATGCTGGCTCAGGAATTCTGGGAGTTGAAGTCCACCATTCCTGAAGGGGCCATAGTTCCCCCATGCTGGCTCAGGAATTCTGGGAGTCGAAGTCCACCAGTCAAGAAGGGGCCACAGTTCCCCCATGCTGGCTCAGGAATTCTGGGAGTCGAAGTCCACCAGTCATGAAGGGGCCATAGTTCCCCCATGCTGGCTCAGGAATTCTGGGAGTTGAAGTCCACCACTCATGAAGGGGATATAGTTCCCCCATGCTGGCTCAGGAATTCTGGAAGTTGAAGTTCATGAGTCATAAAAGAGCCAAGGTTCCCCACCCCTGACTTAGGCAGTATTTCCCAACCTTGGCCATTTTAAGACAGATGGACTTCAACATGGCTGGCCAGGGGATTTTGGGAGTCGAAGTCCACACCTCTTTAAGTAGTTCTCAAGGTTGAGAAACCCGGAACTTAGGGGCAAAGCACATCGTCTCACATTAATCCTTTGTACTCAAACAAAATAAATGCAGCACTGAAGGATTTATATTCAGCTGTGTAATCCAATTAGCATAATTAGATTTAATGGTGCCATCCATCCCCCACGAAAGCTTAAAACTAGGAAGCAAGGCTTACTACGATTCTGTGGAAAAAAAACTAGCTGCAGGAGTGTGATTCATTGAATTCCCAAACCACAGAAGTTTGCTGCTGTTTTACTGGCTTCCAAATTAATTATCTGAGCACCCGACCATCTCCTTGTGCCCGAAAGAGTTTGCTTAAGGAAGATTTTAGCCACAGCTTTGTCCCCTTTGTTTAATGAAAGATATTTAGTCACTGAGGCATTATGCTCAAGAATATTCTGTCTTTAACTTCTCGGAGCCAGAGGAAATGTGACGTGTTCTGCTCTTCCGAGCTTTTTTTATTGCATTATTATCAATGAATGCTCTGCCTGAATTTAAATTTCCTGAATTTAATCTTTATCCATTACAGCCTCTCTTCCCCGTCCCCCCGCCGCAATTTCTTGTACTGCCACCGCTTTTTAAATTAATTTCTGTTTTTTGTGCTTGTTAGCCAGTATGAAACCTCTGCGATAGAAAAAAAAGATCAGATTGCTTTTGATAATAATATATAAGTTAAATGAAGTATTTTAGAAACTATCGGTGTTATTTGACACCAAAGGTAGCAAATTTAGATGAGATGTCTTCCTTTTTCCCTCAGGTGGAGTCCTGGGGGGGGGGGGTGGTCTCTGAGCTTGGCTGTTTCCTTGCAGACATTTTATGACCCAACTAGGTAACATCATCAGTTTTAAAATGGAGTGGGATTGGCTCTCGGTTTGAGTTCGGTGGGTGTACTGTTTTCTTCTCGATGGTTCCTTGATTAGCTTGTCTTGATTAGCTGTTTGCGTTGGCAGTTCCAACTCTAGACAAACTGAGTTGGTAATTCCAACTCTAGAACTACCATCTCCAGATATCCCAAAGGTGCTTTTTTTTTTCCCCAGGAGGCAACTGGACTTTCTTGTTTTTCTTTCAAGACGTTTCGCTGCTCATCCGAGAAGCTTCTTCAGCTCTGAGGTGAAAAAGCCCCTTTGGACAACTATTGACCTGGATAACTGAGAATCTCTGCAGACATTTACCATCCCCTAGAACAGGGGTAGGCAACCTCGGCTCTTTTATGACTCATGGACTTCAACTCCCAGAATTCCTGAGTCAGCATAGCTGACTCAGGAATTCTGGGAGTTGGAGTCCATGAGTCATAAAAGAGCCGAGGTTGCCTACCCCTGCCCTAGAACTACCAGTTCAGATGAACAATCAAAGAGTAAACAGCAGCCTAATCAAGGAACCAACATGAACATCCTCAATAACACTGACAGGAGAAGTCACACTAGTATCTAAACAGGGACCAATGCCCGCTCCCTCCTAGCACTCCCTCCTAGCACTGATAACGTTACCTAGTTGGGTAATGAAACATCTGCAAGGAAACAACCAAGCTCAGAGACCCCACAGTCCTCCTCCTCCTTTGCAAACCCCACTCCCTTCTAGCACTGATGGTGTTACCTAGTTGGGTAATGAAACATCTGCAAGGAAACAACCAAGCTCAGAGACCCCACAGTCCTCCTCCTCCTCCCATACCCCATGCTCTTCTAGCACTGTTGATGTTACCTAGTTGGGTCATGAGACGCCTATTAGAAAACCACCAAGCTCAGAGAGCACCCAGGACCCCACAGTCCTCCTCCTCCTCCTCATACCACACACCCTTCTAGCACTGATGATGTTACCTAGTTGGGTAATGAAAGGTCTGCAAGAAAACCACCAAGCTCAGGGACCCCACAGTCCTCCTCCTCCTTTGCAAACCCCACTCCCTCCTAGCACTGATGGTGTTACCTAGTTGGGTAATGAAACGTCTGCAAGGAAACCACCAAGCTCAGACACCCCACAGTGCTCCTTCTCCTCTTCCTCCTCTTCCTCCTGCAAACCCCACTCCCTCCTAGCACTGATGACGTTACCTAGCTGGGTAAGGAAATGTATGCAGCAAAACAGCCCAAGCTCAGAGAGTGTCAAGGATCCCACAGTTCAACCCTGAGCTACAAATATTCTCTTCCATTGGAGTCACGCTTACATCAAACTCGTTCAGGGCTGCCGCCAGCTCCCCGATTCCGGTGTGGCCCTTGTTCTCGTCGGTAGGCGAGGTGGCCTGAGCTGCATTGGAAATGCCAGCAATGGCTTCCTGGACTTGTTTGAAGACATAATCCCGGTTGGCTCTGGTGGCGGCGACGTCAGGGTGGCGGAGGAAAGCTTGGGAAGCCGTGTAGAGCATGGTTGCATTTTTTTTCAAGGCCCCACGAGCGGCGGCCATTTCGTCCCTACAGTGGGGATCCTTCAGCTCCTATTTGAAACAAAATATATATACATATACATATATAAATAAATCATACGCACAACTGCACACAGGCATATGAATCTATAGCAGGGGTCTTCAAACTCAGCCCTTTTATGACTCGCTGGCTGAGGAATTCTGGGAGTTGAAATCCACCAGCCATAAAAGAGCCAAGTTTGAAGACCCCTGCTTGTGAACTTCAACTCCCAGAATTCCTCAGCCAGCGTGCCTGGCTGAGGAATTCTGGGAGTTGAAGTCCACAAGTCATAAAAGGGTCATAATTCCCTCACGCTGGCTGAGGAATTCTGGGAGTTGAGGTCCACAAGTCATAAAAGGGTCATAATTCCCTCACGCTAGCTGAGGAATTCTGGGAGTTGAAGTCTACCAGTCATAAAAGGGCCGAGTCTGAAGACCCCTGCTTGTGAACTTCAACACCCAGAATTCCTCAGCCAGGCACACTGGCTGAGGAATTCTGGGAGTTGAAGTCCACAAGTCCCGGTTAGACTACTGCAATACTCTTTACATGGGGCTGCCCTTGAGGACCACTCGGAGGCTTCAACTGGTGCAGAATGTAGCCGCACGAGTTGTTATGGGGGCCTCCCGATACTCCCATATAACACCTCTGCTCCGTGAGCTGCATTGGCTTCCGGTTGCCCTCCGGGTGAGATTCAAGGTGCTGGTGATGACCTATAAAGCTCTGAATGGCTTGGGTCCAGGATATCTGAGGGAACACCTGCTGCCGGCATCAAGTTCCCTTCGTCCTGTGCGCTCCCACAGGGAGGGCCTTCTCAGGGTGCCGCCGGCAAAGAATTGCCGGCGGGCAACGCCCAGGGGGAGGGCCTTCTCTGTGGGCGCACCTGCCCTCTGAAACCAGTTACCCGTAGAGCTTAGGACTGCCCCTGATTTCAGGTTCCGCCGGGACCTGAAGACCTGGCTCTTTGAGCTTTCCGGCCAGGACTGAGGATTTTTTAATTTTTTTTAACTTATTGTAATTGGGTTTTTAATCAGAGATATACGGGTTTTAGATTTTAATCAAGGAAAATTTAATCTATTTTAATTGCTATTAATTTTTGTATTGTAATGTTGTTTTAATTGCCTTGTGAACCGCCCTGGGTCCTACGGGAGAAGGGCGGTATATAAGTTTAATAAATATAAATATAAATATTATTTATTTATTTATTTATTTTTATTTTATTAAATTTATATACTGACCTTTCCCAAAGGACTCAGGGCGGTTTACAGGGCATTAAAAGAACCAATACAAAAGTTAAAAACAAATTAAAAAAGATTAAATCATCCCTAGAATTAAAAACCCCAGTTAAAAATTCTCAGCCTGGGCCGGAGAGCTCAAAGAGCCAGGTTTTCAGGTCCTGGCGAAATGTGCGGAGGTCGGGGGCAGTCCTAAGCTCCACGGGCAGCTGGTTCCAGAGGGCAGGCGCACCCACAGAGAAGGCCCTTCCCCTTGGTGTTATCCGCCAGCAGTCTTTTATCGGCGGCATCCTGAGAAGACCCTCCCTGTGGGAGCACACTGGACGAAGGGAGCTTGATGCCGGCAGCAGGTGTTCCCTCAGATATCCCGGACCCAAGCCATTTAGGGCTTTATAGGTCATCACCAGCACCTTGAATCTCACCCGGAGGGCAACCGGAAGCCAATGCAGCTCGTGGAGCAGAGGTGTTACATGGGAGTATCGGGAAACCCCCATCACAACTCGCGCGGCCACATTCTACACCAGCTGAAGCCTCCGAGTGGTCCTCAAGGGCAGCCCCATATAGAGTAGTCTAGACGGGAGGTCACGAGCGCATGAGTGACTGTGCGTCGGGCATCTCGGTCCAGATAGGGTCGCAACTGGTGCACCAGGCGAACCTGGGCAAAAGCCCCCCTATAATAAAAGGGGGTCACCGTAGTGGTCCTTATTTTTCTACTTGCATTTTTACGTGCTTTTGAACTGCTAGGTTGACAGAAGCTGGGACGAGCAACAGGCGCTCACTCTTTTACGCGGCACTCGGGATTCGACCTGCCAAACTGCCGACCTTCTGATTGACAAGCTCAGCGTCCTAACCCACTGAGCCACCGTGTCCCTAGAGATTATATAGTGGTGTCTAAAAGACCGGGCTGTTGGTTCCTTCCAGCATCCGGAAGCTTTAACAGATCTATCCTGCACTATAGGAGGACAGGGAAATTGACTGTGGATCTTGCAATCCTACCATAGAGCAAAGATAGGTCTCCCCTGCTGGAATTAGGAATCTGTTGGGAGAATTGTGTCCGGCACTACATCCAGCTGGTATCCTAATGCCTGGGACTCCTCCATGTCAGCAATCAGGGGTATGAAGACTCAAAAGAGCCACCAGTGGACAGAATAAGCTTTTTAGGTCTCTATCATAAACTCCAGGATTAATCTCCCTAAACAATACATTTGTCTTGTCCTGTCCTGTCTTATCGTTTCCTGACCTATCCTGTCCTGTTTTGTCTCGTCTTTTCCTGTCCCTGCCCTGTCCTGTGTTTTCCAGCCCTATCCTGTCCCGTCTTGTCCTGTCCTGTCCTACCTTTTCCTGAGCTATCCTGTCCTGTCCTGTTTTGTCTCATCTTTTCGTGTCCCTGTCCTGTCCTGTCTTTTCCTGCCCTACCCTGTCCCGTCTTGTCCTGTCCTATCTTTTCCTGAGCTATCCTGTCCTGTTTTGTCTCGTCTTTTCCTGTCCCTGTCCTGTCCTGTCTTATCTTTTCCGGCCCTATCCTGTCCTGTCTTGTTTTTTCCCGTCTTTTCATGTCCCTGTCCTGTCCTGTCTTTTCCTGCCCTACCCTGTCCCATCTTGCCCTGTCCTATCTTTTCCTGAGCTATCCTGTCCTGTTTTGTCTCGTCTTTTCCTGTCCCTGTCCTGTCCAGTCTTTTCCTGTCTTGTCTTTTCCTGTCCTGTCCTGACCCATCTCGCCTTGCCTTCCCTTACCCTTATCTTATTTTATCTGGATCGAATCTCACAATGGTGACTCTGGACACCATATAAAGATCAACAATTAAAATAACAATCCCTGTTGCTCTGGGTAAATAAAGCCTTCCAACGATTAAAAAAAATCAATTAACAGGGCTGCCCTAACCTCCTAAACCAAATGTCTGGGGAAACTGAATAAAACCCAAGTCATTCTGCAGATTATTTAAGCTGCCCCTTCCACTGGCTTACCTGTTGCCTTCTAGCAGCTACGTAGTTAAGCTTCACCATCTCTTTTCCAAATTCTTTGAAGCGGTTTGCCAGGTCTTGTTCGTTGGTGGCATTCTTCACGGCTTCTAACGCTTCCTCTACCTGCAGAGGAAAATGGAAATTTGAGAGTTCAGTCTATGATAGGGATCTTCAAACTTGGCGTTTTGTGACTTCTGGACTTCAACTCCCAGAATTCCTCAGCCAGGCATGCTGGCTGAGGAATTCTGGGAGTTGAAGTCCACTCCTGTTAAAGTCTGTATCAGGGGGTCTTCAAACTTGGCCCTTTTATGACTTCTGGACTTCAACTCCCAGAATTCCTCAGCCAGGCACGCTGGCTGAGGAATTCTGGGAGTTGAGGTCCACTCCTGATAAAGTCTATATCAGGGGTCTTCAAACTTGGCCCTTTTATGACTTCTGGACTTCAACTCCCAGAATTCCGCAGCCAGGAGGGAGGGACGGAATGGTTGGCTGGCTGGCTGGGGAATTCTGGGAGTTGAAGTCCAGAAGTCTTAAAGTCGTCAAGGTTGGACACCCCTACCTTAAGAGAATATCCCCAATAGAGGAGGAAAACCTTTACTCCAGTCCCCAGGCTCTAAGACAGGTAGTCCTCAAGTTATGACCGTCATGGAGCCTGCCCATTATCATCATAAGTCATAAGTGATTCATTACCTGACTGACCCAGATTTATGATCTCTTTTTTTTGAGGGGGGGGCTATCATTAACAATTGTGATTATTAAAGCAAATGCTATAGTTGTTTAAAAAAACAAAAAACAACCCACTGTTCACCCCAGGGAGTTTTTGTCAAAAGCCAGAAATATAAAAGCATGTCATAAATCTGGAAGGAAGTGCACGGCGTATTTTAAGGTGCAGCTGACCAACCACTCCCAGCATGCTTCACTCTTGGCTGGCTGAGGTTGCTGGGAAATGTAGTCCTGACCAAACTCTTTAACCAAATTGGCCAACCGGTGTAGGCAGGGACTTCTGCTTGGGCAGGGGGTTGGACTAGATGACCTACAAGGTCCCTCCCAACTCTGCTATTCTATTCCAGGGGGTCTTCAAACTTAGCCCTTTTATGACTTGCAGACTTCAACTCCCAGAATTCCTGAGCCAGCATGCCTGGCTGAGGAATTCTGGGAGTTGAAGTCTGCAAGTCATAAAACGGCCACGTTTGAAGACCCCCTGGTCTAGGACTTTCAAATCTTCGCTGCATTACCAGGCCACTTCAGAATATTGGGGCACATAACCCGGCACATAGTTCTTAACTTACAACCATTCGTTGCGAGAGTATAGTGAGAAGTCAAACATTGGGAGATGGCAAATAAGTACTCGTTCTCTGTGACTCTCTTTTTCACACAAACGAGAGCAGTAGCCTTATAGGGTGGTTTCCATGTGAAAAATAAAATCAACCTGTTTTTTTATAGCTCAAGGGAAGGATCAGCGGGAGTCTGTTTGTACCACATAGTGTATTCAAGTTATAGGTGTTTTGTAACGCTGCAAAGCCATGGTCTTCCCGGTTGCAATGTATGGCTGTGAAAGTTGGACCATAAGAAAGGCTGAGCGCCAAAGAATTGAGGCCTTTGAACTCTGGTGCTGGAGAAGACTCCTGCGAGTCCCTTGGACTGCAAGGCGATCAAACCGGTCAGTCCTGGAGGAGATCAACCCTGACTGCTCTTTAGAAGGCCAGATCCTGAAGTGGAAACTCAAATACTTTGGCCACCTCATGAGAAGGAAGGACTCACTGGAGAAGAGCCTAATGCTGGGAAAGATTGAGGGCAATAGAAGAAGGGGACGACAGAGAATGAGGTGGCTGGATGGAGTCACTGAAGCAGTAGGCGTGAGCCTAAATGGACTCCAGAAGATGGCGGAGGACAGGAAGGCCTGGAGGAACGTTGTCCATGGGGTCGCGATGGGTCAGACACAACTTCGCAGCTAACAACAACAACAAACACTACAAAGGTAATCAAGCAAAACAAACCACTTTAGCTAGGCAGTGGGTTTCGTATCAATTTCTAGCAACGTACGACGGCAACACAGTTCAAAATAAAATAACAGCAGGAAAACAAATACGGGTGTTGACCTTTAATTTTTAGCATGTGTGTTTTTACTCACTCAGTACAAATACGTTTCCTCCCTAAAAGATGTAAATGACAGGCAGGCAGGCAAGACCCAACATTCTTCAACCTTCTACTTCCAAACGTAAACAACTCTGATAACATGCTTGTGAACAAGTAACAATTAACTGCCACAACAAAAATATATCTCAGGATGGATTACATAAAAGCTGGCCAAAGTGCAACGATTAAAATGCCAATTAAAATCTGTTGGCAATCTGAGAGCGAAACGTTACTGTGCATAGAAGGGCTTATTTCATTTTGTAAAGCCAGCTAAGGCAAGGGGATGAAAGTGGAAGATAAAATATTTTGGAACTCCGGTGTCCTTAGTGCCATGTTTCTATAAGAAGATGGTATAAAAATAACATTATTCTGGGCTCCCATTTAAAGATCCATAAACCCAATGATAGAAAAGGAATACAAGTTGAGTCACCTTACTGAACCCCAAAATCTAAGTGGTTTCAGGCTTGGTTAATATTGCGATAGAAGCACCATGAATTCAGTCTAGAGAGGGCAGCTGAAGATGGGATGGGATGGGATGGGATGGGATGGGATAAGATAAAATAGAATAGAATAGAATAGAATAGAATAGAATAGAATAGAATAGAATAGAATAGAATAGAATAGAATAGAATAGAATAGAATAGAATAGAATAGAATAGAATAGAATAGAATAGAATAGAATAGAATAGAATAGAATAGAATAGAATAGAATAGAACAGAACAGAACAGAACAGAATAGAACAGAACAGAATAGAATAGAATTCTGAATTATTCTGAATTATTCTATTCTGAATTATTCAGAATAGAATAGAATAGAATAGAATAGAATAGAATAGAATAGAATAGAATAGAATAGAATAGAATAGAATAGAATAGAATAGAATAGAATAGAATAGAATAGAATAGAATAGAATAGAGGAAATAATAAGAATAGAATAGAATAGAATAGAATAGAATAGAATAGAATAGAATAGAATAGAATAGAATAGAATATAGAATAGAATAGAGTAGAGTAGAATAGAATAGAATAGGAATAGAATAGAATAGAATAGAATAGAATAATAGAATAGAATAGAATAGAATAGAATAGAATAGAATAGAATAGAATAGAATAGAATTCTGAATTATTCTGAATTACTGTATTCTATTCCGAATTATTCAGAATAGAATAGAATAGAATAGAATAGAATAGAATAGAATAGAATAGAATAGAATAGAATAGAATAGAATAGAAGAATAGAATAGAATTCTGAATTATTCTGAATTATTCTATTCTGAATTATTCAGAATAGAATAGAATAGAATAGAATAGAATAGAATAGAATAGAATAGAATAGAATAGAATAGAATAGAATAGAATAGAACAGAACAGAACAGAATAGAATAGAACAATAGAACAGAAATGGTTGGAAGACACCTAAATGATCTGCTGAAATCTCTGGGAGAAATCCAAAATTCTTCAGCGGGAGTTAAGAATCTTATCTGAGGCCGGATCCCTAGCTGGCATGAGAAGCAAACAGAAGTCGGTTTCCAATTTCTATGAAGAATCTGTTTCCAATTTATATCTTTATTATTTATTAAACAAGTTTATACAGCCGCTAACTCACGCCCAGTTGATTCCAGGTGGCTTGAAACATTAAAATCTGCAATATAAGAACCATCATACCCCACACGCACCCATGACAACAGCAACACAAGCCAACCAACTGATGATTCCACAATTAAGTTATAATTAAGCAGAATAATCGTTCTTGTCACTGTGCAACTCACAACGAAATTAAGTGCTGTCCACAGGGCACACTACGCACAAGTAAAGTTAACCGCAAATAATACACATTATATACACACATCCTTCACATTCTAAGGGCAGCGGGTGACAGCTGGATAGTAATTTCTTCAAACAGACAACTATCAATAGTTAAAACTTACAAGGCAACGGCTACAGCTATACATACACTGATTTAAGATACCCTCAGCCTGAATCAACAGACAAAAACTTTGAATATTTTAAAACACCCGCATAGATAAATACTAATCCCCAGGAGATTCTCTCAATGGAAGCAAGGATTTGCAATGATTTTCTGAGGGAATATTACTCCAATATTAGCGCTCTGCATTTTTGTGTCAATATTGAACAAGACCGTAAAATCGTTCGTTGTTTTTTTTTTCCAGTTGGTACCAAGACTTTAAAGCATTCTATTCCTTCCAACAGAAATATGGAAGTGTGTCTACTATTGCATTTCGCCATCATGCAAAACAGATGGTGTGGCCTGATGGTAAACTGAATTTGGAAAACATATAAATGGTTGCCCCTGGAAGGCCAAGGCGGTTAATATTGAGCAAATTAAGAATTAAATTTTTTTAGGATTTACCGGTAATTTGAACCAGAAAAGTTCCTGGGTCGATCAGCAAACACCAATGAGATTAGAGTTTTGATCATCTCAAACGGTTGTAAGATTTTACAAATAATCTGCCTGTTTCAAGCACTAAAGCTAATGCTACAAAACTAACAGTGCTTACTGTATAATTTAAGGGGAAATCACAGGATGTAACTAACTGAACAGCATTAACTTTTTTTTTCCCCCTGGAGCTCAATTAGAATCAATCTGCCCTCAGCACTAGCCCTGCAGCAATTCTGAATCAACAGATCAAATAAGTGAGAATGACAGTTTGTAAGTAGTTTATAGGTTTCTTGAAAACCTTCAGTGACGGAGCACCCACAACTTCTGGAGGCAAGTTGTTCCACTGATTAGTTGTTCTCATTGTCAGGAAATTTCTTCTTAGTTCTAGGTTGCTTCTATCTTTTATTGGTTTCCATCCGTTCCTTCTTGTCCTGCCTTCGGGTGCTTTGGAGAATAGCTTGACTGCCTCTCCTTTGGGGCAGCCCCTGAGATACTGGAACGCTGCTATCATGTCCCCCCTCATCCTTCTCTTCATTAAACTAGACATACCCAATGCCTGCAACCGTTCTTCGTATGTTTAAGTCTCCAATTCCCTAATCATCCTTGTTGCTCTTCTCGGCACTCTTTCTAGAGTCTCAACATCTTTTGTACATCGTAGTGACCAAAACTGGATGCAGTATTCCAGGTGTGGCCTTACCAAGGTATTGTAAAGTGGTATTAACAGATCACATGATCTTGATTCTATCCCTCTGTCAATGCAGCCTAGCACTGTGTTGGCTTCTTTTGGCAGCTGCAGCACACGGCTGGCTCCTGTAGGACTCCGAGATCCCTCTCACAGTTGCTACCGTTGAGTCAGGTCAAGGATTCGGAGCAACACGGAAACCTGCATTATGAACCGTTTAGAGCCAAAGAAGCAAATCTGACTGAGGAACAACGTATTTCCAAATATCGTGCCTTTGTCTGTTCTGTAGATAATTCCATGTCTCTTAGCCTCAGCAGTTTGCTAATGTAATTCATTGCATAAACGTTTTGCATACCGTTAGGGAATAGCCTTCATTTATCATTGCCAATTAAGTCCTTCTTGACGCAGACATTGTAAGAGAAGAGCTGTAGTTAGTCCATGGCGGCACGCAACCAGGAGTCTGGCAGCATTGTTTTTCCACGTTAAAAGCTTATGCCTTAGAATAAAATACGATAGTCACCAGGGGTGCTGCCACATCCTGATTAATTACTGATGAACTGTAAGCTCAGTGATATTTGAAACAAAGATAATCAATGTGCCATCACTGGGCTTGGTCCCTGAATAAAAAGCATCCAGATAAGCTGCTTCTCCTAATAAATTTTTGGTGGCTGTTTTCACACCTTTTAATATTTCATTCCTTAGAGAGGGATGGTTCGGGACAGGCAAAAGTCTAAAATTATTTTCCCGGAAAGTGCCGTATCCGAACAAGTTATAAGCTTTAAGGACCATGGATGAAGTGGAAAAGTAGAACAATTGGGAAACATCTATCTCTAATCTTGAGCCAAGAGAAGCACATTTCACCTGCCTTTTAAGATTATTTTTGCATTAAATTATGGTGATTCTACCTTGAGCGTATATTTCTTTTTTTTTAACAATCTGGGAGGAAAAGATCAGCGAGACAGACTGTGTCCAGATAAGGATTTTTCTACTTGACTTTTTTTTCTTTTCTTTACACAGGGTAACTATCATTATTTAAGGTCCATTTTTTTTCCAATCGCCCTTTTGGCCTATCTGCCCTGGCCCTGCTTTCATCCTTCATCCTAGGGATGGCCCTGCCTTTTACCCCATTTTGCAGTCTTTTCAGTGGGTTTTGCCCCACTTTTCAGCCTTTTAAGGGACGCGGTGGCTCAGTGGGTTAGGATGCTGAGCTTGTCGATCAGAAGGTCGGCAGTTTGGCGGGTTGAATCCCAAGTGCCGCGTAGCAGAGTGAGCGCCTGTTACTCGTCCCAGCTTCTGCCAGCCTAGCAGTTCGAAAGCACGTAAAAATGCAAGTAGAAAAATAGGGACCACTACGGTGGGAAGGGAACAGCGTTCCGTGCGCCTTTGGCGTCTAGTCATGCCGGCCACATGACCACGGAGACGTCCTCGGACAAGCGTTGGCTCTTCGGCTATGAAACGGAGATGAGCACCGGCCCCTAGAGTCGGAAACGACTAGCACGCATGTGCGGGGGAACCTTTACCTTTACCTTACAGCCTTTTCAGTGAGTTTTGCCCCATTTTGCAGCCTTTTAAATGAGTTTTGCCCCATTTTGCAGCCTTTTAAGTGAGTTTTACCCCATTTTTGTCGATTGGTGGCCCCCAGGGGGAGAGCGTTCTCTGTGGGCGCGCCAGACCTTTGGAACCGCTTGCCGGTTGAGCTCCGGACGGCCCCCGACCTTCGCTCCTTTCGGCGTGATCTCAAAACCTTTCTTTTTGAACAAGCTGGCCTGGTCTGATGGGTTGGGGCTGGGTTTTATAATCGGTTTTAACTTTTAATATGTATTAATTTATTACGGGCATTGTAGTTTAATTACTTTTTAATTTTTGTATCCTGGTTTTTTATTATGTATTGCCCTGTTCACCGCCCTGAGTCCTTCGGGAGAAGGGCGGTAAACAAATTAAATTATTAAATTAAATTAAATTAAATTTTTACAGCCTTTCTTGCCACAGTTGTTAAATGGATCACTGAAGCTGTTAAGTTAGTAACAGAATTGTTAAGCCAATCTGGTTTCTCCCATTGGCTTTGCTTGTCGGAAGGTCGCAAAAGGGGATCACGTGACACACACACCCACCCCGGGACACGGCAACCGTCATAAATACATGCCAGTTGCCGAGCATCTGAACTTTGATCACGTGAGCCTGGGGACGCTGCAGTAAATGTGAAAATGGTCCTCGGTCATCTTTTTTTCAGTGTCGTAACTTCGAACGGTCACTGAATGAACAGTTGCAAGTTGAGGACGACTTACATTCAAGGACCACACTGTAGGAGAGCTATGTTTATTACCAAAACTCAACTGAAACCATTACAAGAACTCTTCCAGCATCTGCTGGGTACGCAACTCAACCCCTGTTTATAATGAAATCAAGGTTCACATTCTGGGACCTTTTTCGCTGACCTATTGTCGACGCTGCTAACGTCGGATGCTTTTGCATTGACAACAGATGGAAATGTAGCCATCTTTTTCCCTTTCGCTTTTAGAGTTAGATGATGCTGGGATGGGGGGGGGAGGTGAGTGAGAGTCCAGCTAGACATAACAACACTAAACTTAGCATGAGAATCAAGGTTACTGAGCCCAGAGCTGATAAAGAATCGGCGGGCTGGAGAGCTGCAGAGGAAGCCCGCGCTTCAGGCTAATTGGGGAATGTGATTTATGACCGTCAATTGGAGGAAGGAATTGTGCTTTGATACTAGGTGCCCAGGAGAGGGGAACTCGTTTTTTTGGCTTCGATTATGTAAGTGACAATATTATGCTACTCGAATAAAAGATCCTTTAAGGTAAACAACGCCTCGAAGTTCTTTTGAAGAGTTTCATCTGTCGGAAACATGACACCTACCTTGTGTACCAGAGCTGGGTTTTTTTTTATTTTTCCGGGTAGGAAGTAGGAGGAGAGAGGTGTCACCTGTCACCTGTCCCTTCTTATTGTAACAGTCTAGTTTCATGTGACTGCCACAAAGCAAAGATGCTTATCAGAAACAACATCGACAATGTACTTTTATTTCTAAGGTTAGGAATCATCCTGAGGTAAAAAAAAACAAAAAAAAACAGCTGCTTGGAACTGGGGCTTATAATTTCCCAGTCATAACAGCCACCAGCTCTTTTCCTGCCAAAATCAGGCAAGTATAAGCTTTGCTGATTGCGGTAATGGTTAAGAAAATTACCCTGAAAAAAACAAGCTTATCGTCACAGAATTTCCTTCTATTGCTCCGTCCTGGCCACTGAAAATACTAATTTGAGGACATGGAAATTGCTACCACACTAGCATTAAAGAAGGCTACCGTCGCTGTTGTTCTCATCCTAATTTCAATTGCTGACAACCTCCTATCACTGATAAGCTTTGGTTTCTTTTCAATTAATGTCATTTCCTTCTGCCAAGTATGGAGATGCAAAGAGACTGAGGCAGGAGAAACGGGATGCAAAGGTGCTAGATTTATCGGACATTGAACAGAATGAGAGAGTTGGAAGGGGCCTTGGAGATCTTTTAGTCCCAACCCTTGATCTAGCAAGAGACCCTACACCATTTCAGACAAATGGCTGTCCAATTTCTCCTTCAACGTTGGAGCATTCACAACTTCTGGAGGCAGGTTGTTCCACTGGCTAATTGTTCTCACTGTTAGGAAATTTCTCCTTAGTTCTAGATGGTTCTCCCCTTGATTGGTTTCCATCCGTTGCTTCTTGGACTGCCTTCAGGCGCTTTTGGGAATACCTTGACCCACCTTCCTTCCTTCCTTGGGGCAGCCCCTGAGATGTTGGAAGGCTGCTATCATGTCACCCCTAGTCCTTCTCTTCATTAAACTGGACATACCCATTTGTGAAAATGTTTGGACGAACTAGGCCACTTCGAGTAACCATGCCACATGATGGCTCCTGAAACTTTTGATCATAATCGTAATAATAAAGTTGGAAGGGACCTCGGAGGTCATCTAGTCCAACCCCCTGCTCAGGCAGGAAACCTTATCCCATTTCAGACAAATGGCTGTCCAGTCTCTTTTAAAAACCTCCAGGGTTGGAGCATTCACCACTTCTGGAGAAAAGTTGTTCCGCTGGTTAATTGTTCTCACTGTCAGGAAGTTTCTCCTTAGCTCCAGGTTGCTTCTCTCCTTGATTAGTTTCCACCCGTTGCTTCTTGTCCTGCCTTCAGGGGCTTTGGAGAAGAGCTTGACTCCCTCTTCTTTGGGGCAGCCCCTGAGATGTTGGAAGGCTGCTATCATGTCACCCCTCGTCCTTCTCTTCATTAAACTAGAGATACCCAATTCCAGCAGCCGTTCCTTATATGTTTTAGCCTCCAATTCCCCTAATCATCTTTGTCACTCTTCTCTGTACTCTTTCCAGAGTCTCAACATCTTTTTTACATCGTGGTGACCAAAACTGGATGTGCAGATACAGGAAAAAAATTACCGCATTACGATTTTATGTTCAGGTCACGGTTAGCTTTTGTCTATCAAGGCACGGAATGTCAACCGCGGCTGGGTGGCGCCAAGAAAGCAAGCCGAAGGGGACAGTGTGTCACTTGCTCTTCTAACATCTGACCAGCACGGATCTCGGTCTCCTACTAAATTGGCTAGACTGCTTTCAACATAAAACATCAGAAGAAAAATGAGTGGCTTTTAGGGTCAGCCAACTTGCTGTTAAACAATGCTGCTGGGTAATTGATCGAAGGTTATTGCAGCAGGAGCAGTCTGATTTCCGGAGCTGAACGGGACTGCATAGCTCCCCAAGAGATCAATGACTTCTACAAGCAGTTTTCCGCAAACCGGGCTCGCTACTTCATTATGGGGTAAGCAGGAAGCAGATGGTAAACAAGAGGAGTAGGGACGGAATAACAGAACTTGCCAGTTGTGCTTGAAAGACTAACAGGAAGAAAGCGGGAAAGACAACGTTTAAAATAAGCACCAAACTGATCCTTGGCCCTTTAAGGAAATTCTACGGTTGCTGGAATCGGGAATGTCTAGTTTAATGAAGAGAAGGACGAGGGGGGACATGAGAGCAGTCTTCCAGTATCTCAGGGGCTGCCCCAAAGAAGAGGGAGTCAAGCTGTTCTCCAAAGCGCATGAAGACAGAACAAGAAGCAACGGATGGAAACTGATCAAGGAGAGAAGCAACCAAGAAATAAGGAGGAATTTCCTGACAGTGAGGACAATTAACCAGTGGAACCACCGGCCTCCGGAAGCCGTGAATGCTCCAACACTGCAAGATTTTAAGAAGAGACTGGAGAGCCATTTGTCTGAAATGGTATAGGGTTTCCTGCCTGAGGAGGGGGTTGGTCTAGATGACCTCCAAGGTCCCTTCCAACATCATCATCATCATCATCATCATCATCATCATCATTATTATTGATCATCGCACAGTCAGCCAGATGTTCAGACTGGATTTGGCATTTTTGTCTAGCTATTGAGTCCTTACCAAGGACCTGGAATAGGCAGATGTGGATGTTTGATGGTATTACAGATATCATCGCAGGATGGAAGCAGTTCCTAGTAAGGCCGCCTTTTGCAATTGACTAATGGCGAATTTGTCAGTGCCGATGATGGTGTTCAGTGGTGCTCCAGTTGTTTTGGGATTGCACCTAAGGAGCCTATGGCTATTCGTGCCACCTTTGCCACAGTCTTTCTATTTCTATTTGTAGGTCTTTGTGTTTTGTTATCTTCTCCAGTTCTTTCTTGTCTATTCTACTACTACTACTGCTACTACTACTACTACTACTATACTCAAGATGCACTGCTCTAATTTAGTGGTCCTTAAACTATTTGATCCAGTTACAGGGAGTCCATGACTTATGACAGTAATGGAGTTTTGCCAGTCCTAAAGCAGGTTGCCCGCGTAACTGACCTGATATTATGACCTTTTGGGGGGTGCTCGTTAAGCGAATGTGGTGGTCGTACAGCCAACCTATTATGCATGTTGGCCAGAAACCAAACGCAAATGCCAGTTTTCCGTAAAACAGTATAAAACACAGTCACGTGACCACAGACCTGCCCAACTGGCCACAAATGAGGACGTTTTGACACGTCTCAACGTGCAATCATGTGGCCGTGAGGGAACTGTTGGAACTTCAAAACTAGGTTGTAAGCACCTTTTCGGAGGAGACCGTCATAAATTTGAGAGATCACTAAGTGACTGATCGTAAATCGAGGACTACCTATACTATACCTTTTCCCTGGTCTTGAATAATGTCATTATTTTACACAAGCAGTGTGTCAACATCCAGCTCGGGAATCCAAATAAAACTCCCTGTTTGTTCCATTTCTGAAAAGCCTCCTGCTTATTGAATACACTGCGTGGTTATGTCGAAGGAAAACTAACTCTGAGGTTCCCAAACACCAGTTTGTAGACTTAAACAATAGTTTTCCCAGCCAAACCCCCACCGTCTTACGTAATCCACATCATCAAATCCACTTTGTTATGGGAACCATCTGCTTCAAATCCACACCTGTTCTGGTGTCCTTGACAAGGCTTCAGGCTCCCACAGTCTGCAGCTGAATCGAAGAAGTTTCGTTTCTCCATCTACCCACTTGAAAGTAACATCTCCCCCCGCCCTTTATCTAAAGGCAAGTTAAAACGCAGAGGCGCGTAGCTGTCAAAGTTTCATACTTGACGCAGTGGCCATCTCAAACTGGATCCTTCACTTCCGAACAAGCAATTACAAATTACCTCCAATTTTAAAAACCGCTGCTCTAAATTAACAAGAGTAAAGATACTTTTGCTAGAAAAGGTTTGGATTTTCATCCCGCTATATGCATGCATTGACAGTAAACATAATAGGCTTTGAAAAGCAGAATCGGCTGTTCCATGTCATCAACCTTTTGCCCTTTGTACTTCTGAACGCCACCTGCAACAATTCCATTATTTTTATCCGGTATTCTCTGAATTAAGAGTGTTTGTAACGTGAACATTTCAGAAAAGCCAGCAGCAGACACAAACACCAAGCTGAGCCCATTAAACCCTTTTAAATAATACACTAATTTTGTAGCCTTAAAAGGAAGCAGTCAGGATAGTTGACATAGCAGACAAAACAATCCAGGGGAAAAAGGAATAAGGTATAAGATTCTGTGTCACAAGCAATTTGATGTAATCTCCTTGCCATTTCGAGTCCATTACACTAAATGTGAGGCCTTCAAAGAGCTCTCAATTCATCAACCCCGTTGCAAGGCGCCAATCAATGTTGTGCACCAATGAAACCACCGGCTCACGCGGCAGAAGTTCAGCCCCCATAAAATAAGGCAAATGCAGAGAAACCATAGAAACTGGGATCAGCCTATAGCACTTCATCTCGTCTTTATTGTCAACCATCTACTGTTGAAATATTTGTAAGGAAAAGAAATGCCTGGCTCCACAATGCTCACACGTGCCTATGGCAGACATTATCTCCAACTTATGACTGTAATAAAACCTGCCCATCACAGTTGTCAATTGTAAGGGAGGTAAAATAGGTCACCCCTGTGACCACCCCAATTTTACAACTTTTTTGCAGCAGTTATTAAGCTAACACATGACTAGACTAGACTAGACTATAAAGTAGACTAGACTAGACTAGACTAGACTGAATAAGAAATAATAGAATAGAATAGAATAGAATAGAATAGAATAGAATAGAATAGAATAGAAGAGAAGAGAAGAGAAGAGAAGAGAAGAGAAGAGAAGAGAAGAGAAGAGAATAGGAGTAGAGTAGAGTAGAGTAGAGTAGAGTAGAGCACAGCACAGCAGAACAGAACAGAATAGAATAAGAAAGAATAGAATAGAATAATAATAATAAATAATAATAATAATAATAATAATAATAATAATAATAATAATAGTAATAATAATAATAATAATAATAATAATTTTATTTGTATACCGCCCTTCTCCCGAAGGACTCAGGGCGGTGAACAGGGCAATAAATAATAGTACAAGAATACAAAAATTAAGAAAAAATTAAACAAAGTGCCCAATATCTTTAAAACAATAAGTTAAAATACATTAAAAGCAGTTATAAAACTGAAAAGCCATCAGGCCAGGCCGGCTTGTTCAAACAAGTAAGATCCCGTCGGAAGGAGCGAAGGTCGGGCGCCATCTGGAGCTCAACCGCTAAACGGTTCCACAATTCCGGTGCACCCACAGAAAAGGACCTCCCCCTGTGGGCCGCCAGACGGCATTCTCTGACCGAGAATAGAATAGAATAGAATAGAATAGAATAGAATAGAATAGAATAGAATAGAATAGAATAGAATAGAATAGAATAGAATAGAATAGAATAGAATAGAATAGAATAGAATATAGAATAGAATAGAATAGAATAGAATAGAATAGAATAGAATAGAATAGAATAGAATAGAATAGAATAGAATAGAATAGAATAGGAGAATAGAATATAGAGAATAGAATAGAATAGAATAGAATAGAATAGAATAGAATAGAACAGAACAGAATAGAATAGAATAGAAGGTAACTGTGTCAAGAAAGTGATAATTAAGCAAACCAATAGTGGGCTGGTTTTGCCAAAAATGGGAATAAATGCCAATTTTTGGCAAAACCATTGTAAAAAGCAGTCATTTACATCCTTTTAGAGAGTCGTTGAGGCCACCTGGAGGTTTGTCTGTGTCTGCAGGGTCACCTGAGTGGTGCAAATTGGGTGGGGAGCCTTGTTGGAATTGCTGTGTTGTAGACGGGAGGTAGGTGATGTTGTATTTCTTCCCCCCCCCCACCCGCCCCATTGAGAGAGGGCTGTTCAATTTTGACACAGGTGGCCTCTTTGAGCAGTTCCAAGGAGGCTCCACACCCATTTGCACCACTCAGGTGACCCTGAGGACATAATGGTCCTAAGTGTGAAAAAGGGTCCTAAGTCACTTTTTTCCCCCAATGCCGTTGTAACTCTGAACGGTCACTAAGTGACCTGTTGCAAGTCGAGGACGACCTGTACTTTATTCATTTGTCTCAAAGGTGCTTTTTTAAAAAAAATTGTTTCTGCAAACTGTTTTGTTACATATTTATTTGTTTATTAACTCTGGCTGGCGCAACAAGCCAAACACAACCTTACACAATAAATCACGTGCTGCTCTGTGTAATAATTCTTCCGGGGTGTGTGTGTGTGTGTGTGTGTGTCTTTCATTTTGTCCCGCTCTTTGATGAATCGTCAAGCGTTCGCTCTTAATGTTATCAAAATCCTGTTATCCAAATCCTGGCGTTGGGGATTCTTACTGGGACTCGCAAAAGGAGACCGAGTCCATGGCTTGCATGCGCCACAAGAGGGCGATCACATACAGCTCCCTACACTGTACTGTATGCCAGGGAAAATTTTCGGAAGGGCCTATGTCAGGTCCCCAGTCCTTATTGTTTCCCCTACATACGTGCTCTTGTTTTGGGACCTGCCATTCTGCTGGCGGGAGGGGGGATATTTGCTTTCGCTTGGGATAACTTTCGCTTTCTAGCAAGAAGAAATAGGGGAGACATGGTAACGAGTCTTCCAGTATTTGAGGGGCTGCACAAAGATGAGGGGGTCACGTTATTCTCCAAAGCACCAGAGGGAAGGACGAGAAACAAAGGCTGGAAACGGACCAAAGAGAGAAGCAACCTGGAATTAAGGAGATACTTCCTGACAGTGAGGACAAGCAACCAGTGGAACAGCTCGCCACCAGAAATCATGGGCGCTCCATCACTGGAGATTTTTAAGAAGAGGCTAGACATTCACCTGTCTGAGACGGTGTAGGTTCTCCTGCTTGAGCAGGGGGCTGGACTAGAAGACCTCCAAGGTCCCTTCCAGCTCTATTCTATTCTATTCTATTCTATTCTATTCTATTCTATTCTATTCTATTCTATTCTATTCTATTTCCAATTTCTATTCTATTCTATTCCATTCCATTCCATTCCATTCCAATCATTATTCCAGTCTTATTATTCTATTTTTCTATTCTATTCTGTTCTGTTGTTCTGTTCTGTTCTGTTCCTTTCTGTTCCGTTCCGTTCCATTCCATTCCATTCCATATTTTCTATTTCTATTCCTGTTCCTATGCTACCTTCCCACCGTAGTGGTCCCTATTTGTCTACTTGCATTTTTACGTGCTTTCGAACTGCTAGGTTGGCAGAAACTGGGACAAGTAACAGGCGCTCACTCTGCTACGCGGCACTCGGGATTCGACCCGCCAAACTGCCGACCTTCTGATCGACAAGCTCAGCGTCCTAACCCACTGAGCCACCGCGTCCCTTTTTATACATATACAGCCCCCCAAAAAATTCTGCATTCAGAGATTAAGGACGATTCGGAAACCAAATATAAAACGGTGCTTTCGAACCCTCAAAAACAAAAGCACAGTCCTTGAAGAGAGTTGCCCTCTGTGTTCCAGTTCGCACAAAAGCCTCACCGAGGACACGGGGGCTTTAAAAAGTCACAACACTTTGAGCCCCTAACTCTTCCACTTTATTTAGGATGTACACGCAGCCCTAATATAAAATAAAAGCTTTTGCTCTGGTGACTGGCTAGCACTCTGTTCAGTTTCATGTGAAAGGTAAACTCGGAGACCAATAAAAAGGGAAACAGTAAAAGAAAAATGAGCATATAAAAATGCAAATAAAAGAGCGTTAAAAGAATAGGAATAAAGAGATTGCAATGTTGAAAAAGCAAGAGATTCAACTACTCGTCTCGCCAATAACCACCGTTACAAATGCACTTACTGAAACACAAAAACGCTGACCTATTAAAACGCCCCCTCTTGTTAGGATAGCATTAAAATACCCCAACAGAAAGTCAGTAGTCTCTCAATAATTTTTTTGCGGCAAACCCTGAAGTATGTTATTAAAAAACAGTAAAAAAAATCCAATAAAAGACAGCAGCCTCCATTGTCCTGGAGTTTTATATTCTTTCATACGACCCCGGGAAATCTGATTAAGTTCCTAGTCCGGTGTTTCTTTAACCTTAGCAACTTCAGGGTGTCCCAGAATTCCCCAGCTAGATTTCCTACAACCCAAATCTAATCAGTGGATTCGGGAAAGACAATCACATTTTCTCTCTTCAATCAAACCGTAGTATTTATACCTTGCAAAAGTAAGTAGCGTCGGCCCCGTGCTTTGGAAGAAAAACAAAACCATCGAGAGGGCAGGAAGGGACCTTAGAGGTCCTCTAGTCCAGGGCTTTTTCAACCAGTGGTACGGGTACCACCTGTGGTACATTAGCACCTGGCAGGTGGTACGCGGCCATCCTAGAAAAGTGGTAGCAGGGGAGGGGAAGGAGCTGAACCGATGGCAGCACCGCACAAGCCTGAGCGAGAGATGGCTGGAGCTGCAGGGCGGTCAGGGCTCAGCGGAAGCACCAGGATCAGCGCCAGGATCCAGCTGGAGCTCGGCACTGATCCTGGTGCTTCTGCTGAGCACAGAAGAAGCGCCGATCAGCTGGAATGTTGCAGCATCTCCAGGGCCTTCTGATTTACATTCAGATGCTTGGCAACCGATTCATATTTATGACGGTCACAGCGTCCCAGGGTCATGTGAAGTGACCAAAACCTGCTGCAACCACCCAGCAGACCGGGGGGGGGGGGGATAAAAACCAAACATACCCCATCCACCCGCCCGTTGCCAATCCTCAACAGAAATGCTCACAACCATGAAAACCTCGGACAGGAGGAAGAGCGCCACCGGGCGGGCAGGCAGGTGTCTTGCTCGGCTGTGGCTAGGGGGGTACTTTTCCAGTGCCATTGTAACTTTGAACAGTCACTAAGCAGACTGTTGTAAGTCGAGGTCTACCCGTACTTCATCGCTTTTTTTCCTTTTTTTTTGGCTCATCAGGTTTTTGACACCTTGCTAGGCGACTGGTGGTACTCGGATGCTGCCATGTCCTAAAAGTGGTACAGTGGGTGAAAAGGTTGAAAAGCCCTGCTCTAGTCCCAACAGAAACTGCCTATACGTTGTCACTGCACCGTGAAATTCACTATCACAAGAGGTGGCTGGAAACGTCCCCATGAAGGACTCTGGGAAGGATTAGATAAATTCGCGGAAGATAATGGTTCTTAGGCGCGGTGACTGTACATCAGCTTGAATATTAATGGAAATTTTAAGCCTCTTATCAGTTGATGCACAAAACACTAAGGAAGCTGTCACAGCATTCAGGGCCTGTATTTTTCCTTCCGAGAACAAAGGCCTGTTCGCTGCCCCGCAGTTTTTTAGGCTACCTTGTCAGACAGTTCTTGCTTAAGGACCGGTCACTTAACGGCTGTCCAAAGTTACAAAAGATTCCCCCCCCCCCAAATAAAGGTATTATTATTACTTATAAATTTTATTTTCCGCCCATGTCGTCTCCAACGAACTCTGTGTGACTTACGTACAACTCGTGGCCGAGGTTACGATGGGCGCCTCCCCCTCCCCCCGCCCACCCTGTGGACGCATGACTTCATTCAATGAGCAGTTGCAATGTCCCACAATCGCACCGTTGCAATTTGCGACAGTTTTATGCCAATTTCCAGCCTTCTGGGGGGAGGGGGGTGGTTGGGGGAGGGGGAGAAAGGCTCATTTGGGAAAACGGATCTGCTTTATTTAATGACCATGTGGTTTGCTTAAGGATAATCCACTGAACGAGCAGGGTGACTCGCTTGTCAAGCGCCGTGGGAAATCAGGAGATCCGGGCTGTTCAAATGCGTCTGAAGATTATCGCAGCGAGCTGGCCTGAGGTCTCTTGTGGGCGCAAAAGGACTCAAGACTAATGGTGCATTTGGCTCCTCCCCTCCTTGGGCTCAGCCTGCTTGTCTCCTATGTCGTTTTTATGACTTTCATCATGGTGATTCCTCGCCACCCAGCGGATCCAGCAGCCCAGTATGAGGACTCAGATGATGAGGAGGGGGCTGCAGTGACATTACAGTCAGAGGAAGGCTCTGAGGAGCTCCAAGACTTACAGTCGGATGAGAAGCCTGGCCCCTCTACTCACGCTCAGGCTGAGACACAGCTGTGCTGGGAACTGACAGTGATGAAGCACAGCTGGGACAAATCCAGGATGCACGAAAGCGAGGCAAGACAAGCGAGTAGGACAGAGGAATGCAATGGGGCGGCTCCAAAGGCAAAGGAGAAGGCATTAGGGAGCCACGCCTCGGCTGGACTATAAAAGGAGGAGGTGTGGGAGGTGCTGGCTGCCTAAGAGAACCGTTAACACTGTGGCTTCTTGTTTTTGTGGATTGTGTTGCTTGCCTCCGAAGTCTTGGACATTTGAGTCAGGTGTGTAAAAATAAAAGGGGGTTGTTTTTCTTGTGGGTCGTGCCCGGTTCCGTGAAGAGGGGTTCCTCGTTGTGAGTAAAGCAGTTGAGCAATACTTGCGTAGAGAGAGTCATAAAATTGAGCCAGGTCATGTGGTGACTCGCACAATGACTGCAATGACTTACACGGCCAAAATGTCAGGCCGTCAACTGTGGTTGTTAAGTGAGGACTGCCTATAACTGCCTTGAGGTTGCCTTCTCCCAAGACGTTTGGCTAATGCCTGGCCGAGCTGAGGAGTCATGGGAAGTCTCCCATCCAAACAGAAATCAAACCTGGCCCTGCTCAGCACCTGAGCTCAGATAATTCACCCAGATAATCCAAAGCACGGTCTATCTTAGCCGGATGTGGAGTTTCCTTCACATTTTATCCCAAAGATTCTTTTTTTTTTCCAGGAGGCAACTGGACTTTCGCGTTCCTTCTTTGAAGACGATTTTCGCTTCTCATCCAAGAAGCTTCTTCAGCTCCAAAGGAGCTTCTTGGATGAGCTGAAGAGCTGAAGGAACTTCTTGGATGAGAAGCGAAAAATGTCTTCAAAGAAAAACGAGAAAGTCCAGTTTCATCGGGGGGGAAAAAGCACCTTTGGGACAGCTATAACCTGGATGACGGAGAATCCCCAAGGACATTTAGCGCTCCACATTTTGCGAACAATACCGCGTAGTAGTGCACTCCATTTTCTCCCGCAACCCACCCAGATGCCTTCACGTGAGATAATGTGATTCATTGAAGGGAGATGGGGGGGGGGGGGTTGTTTCCTTACAATTTTCAGGTGACATAAAAGCCTCATGACATCTGCCATGTCAGCCAGGATGAGCAAGCGAGTGACGGCAGAAAGCAGAGCTCGAGCAGCCCGGACCATCGTGCCCCGTTTGACGGAGGAACAAGGATCGTCAGCAAATTCCGAGGAAGCGATTCTCATGGTTTCACCTGGAAGAGGGTCAAAAGAGAAGCAGATTGAAGCAAGGGGTTAGAAAGACGATCGTTAACAAGCAGCACCGGGCTTTCTACTTGACATCCAATAGAGAGCGTGCACCATTTTATGGTGTTATTGAATTAAATGCAAATGGGAGCTTCTACCATTGGCTTTTTACGCATCGTAAAGAACATTGTTATAGATGAGGTTTAAAGTTGTGGTGAGATTAAAAGCAGTCTCTAGCGATGTTCTGAATTCATAGGAAGGACCGATGGTTAAGTGCATTTTTCCCCCATGCCCTAGACCAGAGGGTGGGGAACCTCAGCTCTTTATGACCTGTGGACTTCAACTCCCAGAATTGCTGAGCCAGCATGGGGAACTGTGGCTCCTTTATGACCTGTGGACTTCAACTCCCAAAATTCCTGAGCAAGCCAGCCAAGTTTGAAGACCCCTGATATAGACTTTAAGAGGAGTGGATTTCAACTCCCAGAATTCCTGAGCCAATATGGGGAACTGTGGCCCCTTTCTGACCTGTGTACTTCATCTCTCAGAATTCCTGAGCCAGCATGGGGAACTGTGGCCCTTTTATGACTTGTGGACTTCAACTCCCAGAATTCCTGAGCCAGTATGGGGAACTGTGGCCCCTTTCTGAACTGTGGACTTCAACTCCCAGAATTCCTGAGCCAGCATGGGGAACTGTGGCTCCTTTATGACCTGTGGACTTCAACTCCCAGAATTCCTGAGCCAGCCAGCCAAGTTTGAAGACCCCTGATATAGACTTTAAGAGGAGTGGACTTCAACTCCCAGAATTCCTGAGCCAGCATGGGGAACTCTGGCCCTTTTATCACTTGTGGACTTCAACTCCCAGAATTCTTGAGCCAGCATGGAGAACTCTGGCCCTTTTATCACTTGTGGACTTCAACTCCCAGAATTCCTGAGCCAGACAGCCAAGTTTGAAGACCCCTGATATAGACTTTAAGAGGAGTGGACTTCAAATCCCAGAATTCCTCAGCCAGGCACGCTGGCTGAGGAATTCTGGGAGTTGAAGTCCACAAGTCACAAAAGGGCCAAGTTTGAAGACCCCTGCACTAAGGCTTTGTAAAGCGATGCTAACACTTCACGGGATCTTGATTTCTACCTCTTCCATTTTGTATTCTCTGGACCGCCTTCACTGCCATTTTCCGAACGCTTAAAGGGAACGGGACAAAATACCAGAGATGGAATCCAGAGCAGCAAGTACTTTGCACGATTGGTGAATTGCACTTTTCTTAAGTCAGCCTAACATTTCCCCTTGCCTTTTGAGCAGTCAGATGGCCCTGCCTGGCTCAAATTCAGTTTGCAATCATCTGCTATTGGCAAAAAAAAGAGAAAGAAAATGTAATTATCTGGTCTAAATAGTCAAAGATTTCAAAAGCACGAGACTCCCCTCGCCCAAAAAGAAATGCTACAGAAAAATTTCAAACTATTTCAAAAAAAATTTTAAAAAAGTTTCAGAACTTCAAGGAAAATCATTAACCTATCATTCTCAAAAAACTTTGCCAACCTAAAATGCCGAATCTCGTTTTCTGCTCTGCAGTCTGTGGATAGCACGGGTTCTCTTCTGCATTGCCCTCCATCTACTCCCTTACGCCCGCCCATTCCTCCTTACACCTGTTTTAAGCACTAGCAGCTGCTTAATAACATGATGAC
Source organism: Vipera ursinii (assembly GCF_947247035.1). Lineage (NCBI taxonomy): Eukaryota > Metazoa > Chordata > Lepidosauria > Squamata > Viperidae > Vipera > Vipera ursinii. The sequence goes on from NC_139521.1 coordinate 73,551,569, forward strand.
ACAGCCTATAGTTAAGGCACAGAAGCAGTGACCAAACCGAGCAGATTTCAAAAGCAGCAAATGAATAGGAAATTAAAAAAACTTTTTTTAAAAAATCATGACCTATAAAAAAGGCCGCTTCACCGAGGTCCGATCTCTGGATATAATGGAAGCTGATTTTGTAAAAGGAACGTGGAGCCTCAAAAAAAGGGATCTGCCAGCCTCCTTCTTATCGCTGCCTCCCAAGGTTAAGTACCGCAGGTGTTTTGCAAAAGGACCGAAGTCGTGTTACGAATAAAAGGCCTTATCGGGCCTTATCTGAACAGCAGGATGGAAATCAACGCAGTACGGGGTTAAAACCCGTTAACAAAAAGTGAGAAAAGGGAACTTCGGATTTCGTGTACCCGTGAAGTGGAAGAGGCGATGGCCTTGTCTGGAGGTGGAGACAAGAATTCAAAGGAATTCAACTGTTCAGCAAAGTTGGCCAAGCTTGTCATGTAAGAGAGACTCCCATTGACCAGGGGGAGTCTTCAAACTCGGCCCTTTTATGACTCGTGGACTTCAACTCCCAGAATTCCTCAGCCAGCATGGAGAACTATGGCCCTATTATGACTTGTGGACTTCAACTCCCAGAATTCCTCAGCCAGCATGCCTGGCTGAGGAATTCTGGGAGTTGAAGTTCACAAGCCGGGGTCTTCAAACTCGGCCCTTTTATGACTCGTGGACTTCAACTCCCAGAATTCCTCAGCCAGCATGGAGATCTATGGCCCTATTATGACTTGTGGACTTCAACTCCCAGAATTCCTCAGCCAGCATGGAGAACTATGGCCCTTTTATGACTTGTGGACTTCAACTCCCAGAATTCCTCAGCCAGCATGGAGAACTATGGCCCTTTTATGACTTGTGGACTTCAACTCCCAGAATTCCTCAGCCAGCGTGCCTGGCTGAGGAATTCTGGGAGTTGAAGTTCACAAGCCGGGGTCTTCAAACTCGGCCCTTTTATGACTCATGGACTTCAACTCCTAGAATTCCTCAGCCAGCATGGAGATCTATGGCCCTATTATGACTTGTGGACTTCAACTCCCAGAATTCCTCAGCCAGCATGGAGAACTATGGCCCTTTTATGACTTGTGGACTTCAACTCCCAGAATTCCTCAGCCAGCGAGCCTGGCTGAGGAATTCTGGGAGTTGAAGTTCACAAGCCGGGGTCTTCAAACTCGGCCCTTTTATGACTCGTGGACTTCAACTCCCAGAATTCCTCAGCCAGGCACGCTGTCTTTTGTCTTTGAAAACACAGTCTGTTCATCGCCGTTTCCTCCCCCCCCCTTTTTTTTTTGTGCAGAGAACAGGACTTCGCGTAGCCAGTTCGCTCAGATCACCCCCTAAACAATTGCTTTTCTTCTTTCTTTCTTTCTTTCTTTCTTTCTTTCTTTCTTTCTTTCTTTCTTTCTTTCTTTCTTTCTTGTAGCCAGTTCGCTCGGATCACCCCCTAAACAATTGCTTTTCTGGTTTCTTCCTTTCTTTCTTTCTTTCTTTCTTTCTTTCTTTCTTTCTTTCTTTCTTTCTTTCTTTCTTTCTTTCTTTCTTTCTTTCTTGTAGCCAGTTCGCTCGGATCACCCCCTAAACAATTGCTTTTCTGGTTTCTTCCTTCCTTCCTTCCTTTCTTTCTTTCTTTCTTTCTTTCTTTCTTTCTTTCTTTCTTTCTTTCTTTCTCTCTCTCTCTCTTTCTTTCTTTCTTGTAGCCAGTTCGCTCGGATCACCCCCTAAACAATTGCTTTTCTTCTTTCTTTCTTTCTTTCTTTCTTTCTTTCTTTCTTTCTTTCTTTCTTTCTTTCTTTCTTTCTTTCTTTCTTTCTTTCTCTCTCTCTCTCTCTCTCTTTCTTTCTTTCTTTCTTTCTTTCTTTTTCTTTCTTTCTTTCTTAGAATGTGCAAAACCTGCTGCTGCCTTACCATACAGCTGACTGGAGACTTGCAACCCGGGGAAAAGATCCACCCATGCCTGTCAGGTATAATTGCTCCAAAAGGTACCAACACTTTATATTTTAATGAAGCCCAAGGTGCACCTCTTCTTTAAATAACCGTGATTAGCAATTCTTCTGACAGGGATTCACACTCCCACGCTAACTTTCTGAAAATCTAAGCAGCATCATTAACTGCCTTTAAATAGCTTCCCTCTCTTTGTCTCAAGTGACTCTTAATGGTAGATCAAGGGTTTTTTTCTGGGGGTTTTCTGGTTTTTTTTAAAGTGGGCAAAAATATTGCCACGGCTTCCTTTCCCATCACGGCCAGTAAACCTGCCATTAAAAGAGCTCGTTATGACTGAGTAGCTTCAGAGTGACAGAAACATCAATGTCACTTAAAGACTGTAGAGCGTAGGGATTTTCCTAAGGCTATTAAACGGGTTTGGAACCAGTCACCCACATCAGACACGGGCCATTAAATGTATAGATTTAATGCAGAGATTTTAATTGTTGCAACGGATGTCGCTCCCGGGAGAGCACGAAGAAGGATGCAAAACTTTTTATCTTTTTTCTGCCCGCAAAGCTGTCAAGCTGCTGAATGTCACTTTGCAATTAAAAAGAGATTTTTTTCTATTTTTTTATTTTTAAAAATCGGTTTATGTCACATGGTGTAATTTTGTTCATCGAGCGAGTTTATCCCTTTTAGTTCTATATAAAATAAATGTGTGACGATGATAAACACGATTATAGGTTAGCAAACAAAGGTGGGCACGCAGCACCCACTTTATTCTGTGGGTGTGAAGGGGAACTTCAGAATATGCTTATACTAAATAAGATACAACTTTATGTGTTCTGTGCCTTTCTATAAGTCTTGACTATTGGCAGTTATAGTGTCAGGTCCCCTGCAGTTTTCTTGGCATTTTTTTTTTTTTGGCTTTGTGTCTAAGGCAGGACTAGAATTCCCAATCACCTCGTTTCCAGTCCTGTACTATTAACCAGCAGATAGCTGTCCAATCTCAAGATTTGTCCGAAATGGTATAGGATAGATGGGGAACTCATCAAATTTGCAGACGACACCAAGCTGGCAGGAATAGCCAACGCTCCAGAAGACAGGCTTAAGATACAGGAGGATCTGGATAGACTCGAACACTGGGCGCTATCTAACAAAATGAGATTCAATGGTGAAAAAAGTAAGGTTCTACATTTAGGCAAGAAAAACCAAATGTACAGGTATAGTATAGGGGGTTCCTTGCTCAATAGTAGCAACTGTGAGAGGGATTTCAGAGTCCCAGTGGACGATCACTTAAATATGAGCCAGCCGTGTGCTGCAGCTGCCAAAAAAGCCAACACAGTGCTAGGCTGTATGAACAGAGGGACAGAATCAAGATCACGTGATGTGTTTAATAGCACTTTACAAGACCTTGGTAGGGCCACACTTGGAATTCTGCCTCCAGTTTTGGTCAACACGGTGTTGAGACTCTAGAAAGAGTGCAGAGAAGAGCAACAAAGATGATCAGGGGACTGGAGACTAAAACATATTAGGAACGGTTGCTGGAATTGGGGATGTCTAGTTTAATGAAGAGAAGGACGAGGGGCGACATGATAGCAGTCTTTGCCATCTCCACATTGAAGAGACTTTGCTTTTCTCCACATTGAAACTCATTTTGTTGGATAGGGCCCATCACTTCTTCAGCCAAGGAATTCTGTCTACCGGGGTCAAGGTTGAAGAGCCTTCTCCATCGTTTAGAGGACTGGAGGCTAAAACATATAAGGAATGGTTGCTGGAATTGGGGATGTCTAGTTTAATGAAAAGAAGGATGAGGGGTGACATGACAGCAGTGTTCCAGTATCTCAGGGGCTGCCACAAAGAAGAGGGAGTCAAGCTATTCTCCAAAGCACCCGAAGGCAGGACAAGAAGCAACGGATGGAAACTAGTCAAGGAGAGAAGCAACCTGGAACTAAGGAGAAACTTCCTGACAGTTAGAACAATTAACCAGTGGAACAACCTGCCTCCAGAAGCAGTGAATGCTCCAACCCTGGAAGTTTTTAAGAAGAGACTGGACAGCCATTTGTCTGAAGTGGTATAGGGTTTCTTGCCTGAGCAGGGGGTTGGACTAGATGACCTCCAAGGTCCCTTCCAAATAATAATTACTACTACTATTACTATACTACTACTACTATTATTATTATTACTATTACTATTATTATTATTAGCACTAATAGGGGGAAGGAGAATTCTATATTTTTAACTCTATTGGATTGCTCAGGAAATAACCAGAGCTGGTTTCGCTTCATTCATGCCGAAATTAGGTCCTCAATAAAGTTTTGCATTAAGCAATCAGACCGTCTCAATGGAACTTGCTCGATTGGGTACAATAGTCAGAACCATGACAAGAGTGTCAACGGAATTCAGGAAGGGTTGAACTTGGGAGCGCTTGTGGGTGTGCAACGATTCTAAATTGATGACATGCAACTCCACCACCCTCTGGCTCTATCTGTTCCTCTCCTGTGTTTTGTCTCTTTTTCCCAAACCCTTACTCAGAGGTCTACAACCTTTTGGGCACCAGGGACCGGCTCTGTGGATAGGGCTTTTTCTGCAGACTGGAAAGGGCCTGGTTTTATGTATTGCCTGCACCCTACGGATGAGGCTTTGCTTGTTTGGGCAGACCGGTTTCTGGCATGCCACGGAGCGGAGCCGGTCCACGGCCCGGGGGTTGGGGACCCCTGCCCTCATGCAGAGTTTTATAAACGTCTTGTGTACAACCAAAGGAATTGGATTTAATCAGTGCTTTTTTTTGTAAAAAAAATAATGCCGGAACTGATACACGTCATTCAACCTGCCTTGCCTACCATACAAGTTTCCATCCAAAAAAGGTGCCGGAACTCCGTTCTGAGTGTTCTACGACAAAAAAAGCCCTGGATTTAATTAATAAACAAAGTTTTAGGGGTGAAGAACTGAGAGCAGCAAGGAGGAGTTAGATGAGGATTTTTAAAGAAATGCTGATGGGTAACAAACGACTGCCATTTAAGCTAGGCACCTCGGTATGCACAGAGAAAAGCTAAAACGTAAGTAAAACGTGAGATCAAAACGCTGAAAACCCACAAAGTCTGCTTATAATGGAGACGTTGTTATAACCCATGGCGGTGGTTAGGTTCTCCCTTGACAGACATATGAGGTAAGCAATCTCATTTCTTCAGACCTGGACTGTAATAATTGAGTCCTTAGTTTAGCATGGCTGAGTGACAGTTTTAGTACAGATATGAGAAATGCTAGGACGACACTGCAACGTAAAAGCTCTGCAACCAATATATCAATGCCATTTCTAACTGAATATGATGATTCAGGGTCACTGTAAGATGAATACTCTGTAAACTAAAAGAGTTAGTTGTTTTTTTCAATACAGTGCAACACTGTGAGAAGGGTGTATTACGCTTAGATAGGGAAAAGAAATAGGGAGGGAGGGAGGAACGAAGGAAGGAAGGAGTGGGGGAATGAGGGAGGGAGACGAAGGAAGGAAGGAGCGAAGGAAGGAAGGAAGGAAGGAGGGAGGGAGGGAGGAAGGAGGAAGAAAGGAGGGAGGGAGGGAAAGGAGTGGGGGAGGGAGTGGGGGAGGGAACAATAAAGGAAGGGGAGGAGGGAGGAAGGAAGGAAGGAAGGAAGGAATTTAATTTTTAATTTAATTTAATAACATTTATATACCGCCCTTCTCCCTGAGGACTCAGGGCGGTTCACAGGGCAGAATAAAATACCAAATACAAACATTAAAAAGAGATTAAACAGTTGCCCTAGTTAATAGGAGTACAATTCTAGGAAGGAAGGAAGGAAGGAAGGAAGGAAGGAAGGAAGGAAGGAAGGAAGGAAGGAAGGAAGGAAGGAAGGAAGGAAGGAAGAGTGGGGGATAGAGAGGGAGGGAAGAAGGAAAGAAGGGAGGGAGGGAGGGAGAAAGGGAGGGAGGAAGGAAGGGCCTAACTGAAATTAGAAATAAAAGCATAAATTTAAGATTTTTTTTTCTAAAAAAAAATGACATATATTGTGGAATGGGGAACCACTAGAAATTTGATCATGAGGATGCATAAGACCTGCAAATAGATGTAGAACAATGGTGGCAAAAGTAATGGTTAGGGTAAGGATTAGGGTAATGGTAGTACCAATAGTAGTAGCACTTCTATCAATAGTGGTGCCTGGAGGCAATACCAAAAAGAGATGGAGTACCACTTGAATACCATCAGCATTCACAAAACCACCAACCGTCAGCTGCAAAAGGCAGCTTTATGTGCAACAATCTACATCCTGTAACGATATTTGCAGACGACACCAAGCAGGCAGGAATAGCCAATACTCCAGAAGATAGGCTTAAGATACAGGAGGATCTGGACAGACTCGAACACAGGGCGCTATCTAACAAAATGAAATTGAATGGTGAAAAAAGTAAGGTTCTACATTTAGGCAGGAAAAACCAAATGCACAGGTATAGTATAGGTGGTACCTTGCTCAATAGTAGTAACTGTGAGAGGGATCTCGGAGTCATAGTAGACGATCACTTAAATATGAGCCAGCCGTGTGCTGCAGCTGCCAAAAAACCCAACACAGTGCTAGGCTGCATTAACAGAGGGAAGGAATCAAGATCACGTGAAGTACTAATACCACTTTACAAGGCCTTGGTAAGGCCAAACCTGGAATACTGCATCCAGTTTTGGTCACCATGATTTAAAAAAGACGTTTAGACTCTAAAGAGTACAGAGAAGAGCAACAAAGATGATTGGGGGACTGGAGGCTAAAACATATAAGGAATGGTTGCAGGAATTGGGTATTTCTAGTTTAATGAAGAGAACGACAAGGGGTGACAGGATAGCAGTCTTCCAGTATCTCAGGGGCTGCCCCAAAGAAGAGGGAGTCAAGCTATTCTCCAAAGTACCTGAAGGCAGAACAAGAAGCAACAGATGGAAACTAATCAAGGAGAGAAGCAACCTAGAACTAAGGAGAAATTTCCTGACAGTTAGAACAATCTGCCTCCAGATGCTGTGAATGCTCCAACACTGGAAATCTTTAAGAAGAGACTGGACAGCCATTGGTCTGACATGTTATAGGTTTTCCTGCCTGAGTAGGGGGTTGGACTAGATGACCTCCAAGGTCCTTTCCAACTCTATTATTGTTATTGTTGTTATTTATCTAACAAAACCAAACAACATCTACCTATCCAAGGTCCTTGGCAAGGACTCAATAGTTTTGACAAAAATTGCCAAATCCAGTCTAAATATCTGGCTGGCTGTGCAACAAATCATCATCATCATCATCATCATCATCATCATTATCATCATAAAAAACACAAAGTAGCTATGACCCTTAAAAAGAAAATTTTCTCTGAAGGTCACTTTTGTCTTTGTGGACTTGATCCTGATTTCACGAAAAAGTGTGAAATTGTGCTCATCCTGCTGAAGCATGCAACGTTCTTCTCTTTTCAGTGAGGTGATTGCTATGAGAAAGGCAAGCCGAAGATCTATTGAAGACAGGGGGTTCAAAGAATTTTTTTTAAAAAAATCAGAGCAATGAGAAAAACCTTACGGAGGCCCAGGAGGCATAACAGATGGGTGCACGTTATGCAATTCCTTGAGGAAATTCATAGCAAAATGGTTCTCAGCCGTAGCGTGGAATGCTGAAAGTGCTGCCAAAAAGACATATTAAAGACGACAACGGAAGTTCCCAGAATCTTCAGAATAATTACATGCCACAGGTAGGTGACTACATGAGCCAGTCAAGTAGCTACATTATCTATCTATCTATCTATCTATCTATCTATCTATCTATCTATCTATCTATCTATCTAGCTAGCTAGCTAGCTAGCTATCCATCCATCTATCATCTATCTATCTATCTATCTATCTATCTATCTATCTATCTATCCATCATCTATCTATCTATCTATCTGTCTGTCTATCTATCTATCTATCTATCTATCTATCTATCCATCCATCATCTATCTATCTATCTATCTATCCATCATCTATCTATCTGTCTGTCTGTCTGTCTGTCTATCTATCTATCTATCTATCTATCTATCTATCTATCTATCTATCTATCTATCTACCTACCTACCTACCTACCTACCTATTTATCTATTAATGCCAGTCAATTTGAGTGTTCAGTTGACTGAGTTTCATGTTTTATGAATAAAAGTTTTAAATAATAATAATAACAACAACAACAACAACAACAACACCGAGGAGACGTTGGAAGGGACCTTGGAGGTCACCTAGTCCAACCCCCTGCTCAGGCAGGAAACCCTACCATTTCAGACAAATGGCTCTGGGACCTCAGAATTCAAACAGACAAGCACCTACAACATAATACCCCGGACTTAACAGTTGTCGATAAGAAAGACAAAAACGTCTGGATAGTGGACGTGGCTGTGCCTGGAGACAGCAGAATAGACGAGAAAGAAGTGGAGAAGATAACAAAGCACAAAGTCCTACAAATAGAAATGGAAAGACTATTGCAAAGGCAAGCAAGTGTGGCACCAATAGTAATAGGCACCTTGGGTGCAATCCCAAAACAACTGGAGCACCGCTTGGTCACCGTTGGCATTGACAAATTTGCCATTAGTCAATTGCAAAAGGTGGCCTTACTAGGAACTGCTTCCATCCTGAGACGATATCTGTAATACCATCAAACATCCTCATCTGCCTATCCCAGGTCCTTGGGAAGGACTCGATAGGTAGACAAAAATGCCAAATCCAGTGTTGTGACTCAGGGCCAGCCTGTGGGCCCGACAGCCGGGTCCGATGTATCGGAGGACTCAGATGTGGGGGAGGAGGGAAACGAACTGGCTGATGATGATTTGGAGACTTTGCAGAGTCCTCAGCCGGGAACCTCTTCTCAGCTGTGTGAGCCCGAGAGTGCGGAGGATGATGACCCACAGCTGGCCCTGTTCAAGGACGCCCGACGCAGGAGGCAGACGAGCAGGGACAAACAAAGGAAGGCTATGGGACTCCTCGGGAGGAGGCACAGGGAGACCACGCCCTGAGCTCTCTATAAAAGAAGTGTTTGGGGAGGGGCTAGTTGCTGAAAGCAACTTTTTCTTTGAGAAGTCAAGCTCTTGTATTTTTGTAACAGTGTAATTAAAACTTGGCAGAAGCCTTTTGATCTTGGACGCTTTCCAGACTCTTCCTTTGATTAGGGGTGCGAGAAGAGGGCTGGTTCAGAACAGTTTGCTTTCAGCCACCCACCCCTTAATACTACGATGGAGCAGCTTCTTGCCGAGAATGTCCAGCTCAACCAGCAACTCACCTTGCTGGCCACTCAGGTGGCACAACTGCAGGCTCAGGTACATGCTGCCCCCCCACCCAGGAGGAAATGTCAGATAGCTATGCCGGATAAATTCGCTGGTAATCCAGAACTGTTTCCTGCCTTCCTGGGACAATGCCAGCTTTATATCAGCGTGAGAGCAGCTGATTTCCCCACTGACCGAGATAAGGTGGGATTCGTGTTGAGCCTTCTGTCGGGAGATGCAGCTCGTTGGGGCACGCCTCTGTTGGCACAGCCTAGCCCTTTGTTGGATAACTTTGGGGGGTTTTGTGACCATATGCGCCTCATGTACGAGGACCCGATTAAGGCACAGACGGCCACCCGACGCCTGAAAGCTTTGAGGCAGGGTCAGCGCCCTCTACAGGCCTATATCAGCGATTTCCGGCTGCTTAGCCAGGATTCCGCCTGGAATGAGGCTGCGCTCGTGGATGCCTTTCAGGATGGCTTGTCAGAGGAGATGTTGGATGAGCTGGCCCGCGTGGACATTCCCTCAGACCTGAATGGGCTGATCCATCTTTGTCTGCGGATCGATGCCCGGCTGCAGCAGCGTAAGAGTCGCCGTGCCACCCCACAGACCCCTGCCGCCCCTGTTGTGCGTGAGCCCCCGGTCCAGAGGGAGGAGCCAATGGAGCTGGGTGCCGCCAGGTCCCGTCTATCGGTGACGGAAATGGACAGACGACGATCGGAGGGGTTGTGTTTTTACTGTGGGGACCCTGGACATTTGGCTGCTTCTTGCCCGAAGAAGCGTCAGCGGGCGTCAGTGACCAAGCCTGCCCTGAGAAAGTCCCCTGCTTTGTTATCGGGAAACGGCCCGAGCCCGATCTAGACGGTGTGAAAGATCGGGCGACCCACAACATCCACACCGAGCGACGCCGTTCCGACGGTGCCTGTGAACCTCCACGGCATTTGATTTTGGAGGCACGTCTGATCCTCCCTGGCAAGTCAGAGGGGATTCCAGTCCATGCCTTAATTGACTCTGGGGCTACCACTAACTTTATGGATTCGGCCTTTGTGGCCAAATGGGCTGTTCCCCAGTGTCCAGTGGATCCGCCCATGCTTGTGGAGACCATCGATGGTCGAGTGCTCCTGTCCGGGCCTATCACGGCCGCCACGCAACCCGTGTGTATGGCCATCAGTACCCATGTGGAGGCCATTCAGTTCTACGTCACTTCGGATCTGCACTTCCCCGTGGTCTTGGGACTGGCGTGGCTCCGGGCGCATGATCCACAGATCTATTGGTCTCAGAACTTGGTCACCTTCCCAAGTTTGCAGTGCGTGGACCACACCCGCCATATCTGTGCCGGCCAGGTGGAGGGTTCCTCAGGGGTTTCCTTGCCTCCCGAACTGTCCGACTTTGCTGACGTGTTCAGCGAGTCAGAGGCGGACCAATTACCCCCGCACAGGCCCTACGACTGCTCCATTGACCTAGTCCCTGATGCGCCTCTCCCAGTGGGGCGTTTGTACTCCATGTCGGAGCCCGAGTTGGCTGCATTGCGGGACTTCCTGACGAAGAACTTGGCTCGTGGTTTCATCCGGCCCTCGTCCTCGCCAGTGTCTGCGCCCGTGCTCTTCGTCAAAAAGAAGTCGGGCGAGTTACGGCTTTGCTGTGACTACCGGAAACTCAACGCTATCACGGTGCGTAACCGCTACCCGCTGCCCCTCATCCCCGAGCTCTTGGACCGACTCCGGGAGGCTAAGATCTTCACGAAACTGGACCTGCGTGGAGCTTACAACCTCGTCAGGGTTCGGCCGGGTGATGAGTGGAAGACGGCGTTTGGTACTCGGTATGGACATTTCGAGTACACGGTGATGCCGTTTGGCCTGACCAACGCCCCCGCTGTGTTTCAGCATTTTATGAATGACGTCTTTCGGGATCTGTTGGACCAGTTTGTTGTGATTTACCTGGACGACATCCTGATTTACTCCCCGTCGCGTGAAGCGCATCATCAGCATCTCCGTCAGGTCCTGCAGCGCCTCCGGAATCATCGGCTGTTTGCCAAGTTGGAGAAGTGCCAGTTCTACCAGGTGACCATTGATTTCTTGGGTCACCGCATTTCTCCTGAGGGCATCGCCATGGAACCGAGTAAAGTTGAGTCATTGCAGAGTTGGCAACCCCCGCGTCGCGTGAAGGATATTCAGCGACTTCTTGGATTTGCCAACTACTATCGGACATTCATCCCTGGCTTTGCTGCCTTGACAGCCCCCCTCACCCGGCTCCTGCAGAAGAAGACTCGGTTCCAGTGGAACGCCCCCGAACAACAGGCGTTCCAAGCTCTGAAGGACGCCTTCATGAAGGAGCCCATCTTGAAGCATCCTGACCCGCAACGGCCATTTGTCGTGGAGGCGGACGCCTCCGACATTGCCATTGGGGCCGTGTTACTTCAGGCAGCGACGCCCAACGGTACCCTTTTCCCTTGCGCGTATCACTCACGGAAATTGAATCCCTCGGAGCGCAACTATACCATCTGGGAGAAGGAGCTGCTGGCCATCAAGGCGGCGTTCGAGGCTTGGAGGCATCATCTGGAGGGGGCGCGGCATCAAATCGAGGTCCGGACGGACCACAAGAATCTGGAAAGCCTGCAGACCGCTCGGAATTTGAACCAACGCCAGATCCGGTGGTCCCTCTTCTTTGCGAGGTTTGACTTCCGGGTGCGGTACATACCAAGCGGGCACAACCAGAGAGCGGATGCTCTGTCCAGGAAGCCCGAGTACACCCGAGTGGAAGACAAGCTTCCGCCCAGGACCGTGATCCCCGTCGAGTCTTTTGCTGCGGTGCGGGAGCCGGTGGATATACGGGCTCGGATCCGGGAGGCGCAGCAGCAGGAGGCGTGGGTGGCTCAGCGGAAGGAAGAGGTGGGGCCAGATTCGCCTTGGTCGGTCACGGATGGACTCCTGTATTATCGTGACCGGCTCTATGTTCCAGGAGGGCCACTCAGGGGACTCGTCCTCAGCCAATGTCATGATAACCCGGCTGCGGGGCATTTTGGCCTGTTCAAGACTCTGAACCTGGTCTCCCGTACATTCTGGTGGCCCCGAGTCCGACACGATGTCCAGTCTTATGTCACCTCCTGCGTCCCATGCAGGCAGGCCAAGTCAGCGACAGGGGCCCCGCCTGGTTTACTGCAGCCTTTGCCAACGCCCAAGAGACCCTGGGGGGCTGTGTCCATGGACTTTCTGACGGATCTACCCCCATCCTCCGGCTTCACGACAGTGTTTGTGGTGGTGGACATGTTGACCAAGATGGCGCACTTCATCCCCTGTCGCGGCTTACCGTCAGCTCGCGCCACTAGTCGCATGTTCATCCAACAGGTGTTCCGGCTGCACGGCCTTCCCGATAGAGTCGTCTCCGATAGGGGGGCCCAGTTTACAGCCCGCTTCTGGCAGGAGTTGATGCGGGCGTTGGACATTAAGGTTTGCCTCTCGTCCGCGCATCATCCTCAGACCGACGGGGGTACCGAGAAGGTCATCGGCATTTTGGAGCAGTATCTGCGCTGCTACGTTAACCTGCAGCAGGACAATTGGGTGGACTATTTGGCCATAGCCGAGTTTGCCTTTAACAACTCGCAGCACACCTCCACGCAGATGACACCGTTCTTGGCCAATGTGGGTTATCACCCTCGGTTTTTCCCCCTTTCTCCCGTGGACTCACCGGAGCCGGCAGCGAACGAATTCATGGCGGAGTTACAGGCGATCCATCGGTTGGTGCGACGGCAGCTGGAGAAGGCCAAGGCCGACTACAAGAGGTTCGCCGATCGGTCGAGAAGGGATACGCCTCCATTATCGGTGGGGGATCGGGTCTGGCTGTCCACCAGGAACCTACCATCCACTCGGCCGGCGAGGAAGCTGGACCACCGTTACCTTGGACCGTTCCCAGTCGAGGCCGTCATCAACCCGGTCGCCTATCGTTTAACTCTGCCACGTTCCCTGCGCGTGCACCCCGTCTTCCATCGGTCCTTGTTGGTCCCCGAACAACCGGCTTGTCCACTTCGCCAAGCGGAACCTCCCCCATCAGGACCTCGTGATGGCGACAGCACCCCCGAGTACGAGGTCGCCAGCATCAGGGATTCCCGCTGGCTGAAAGGTCGCTTCCAGTACCTGATCGAGTGGAAAGGGTACGGGCCGGAGGACTTCACATGGGAAGACGCGACCGCCGTTCATGCCCCTGCGTTGGTGACTGCTTTTCACGAACAGTTCCCATCCCGACCGCATCCGGATCGGCAGACCCGGGGGAAGGGCCCTGCGGTGCGGGATAGTGTTGTGACTCAGGGCCAGCCTGTGGGCCCGACAGCCGGGTCCGATGTATCGGAGGACTCAGATGTGGGGGAGGAGGGAAACGAACCGGCTGATGATGATTTGGAGACTTTGCAGAGTCCTCAGCCGGGAACCTCTTCTCAGCTGTGTGAGCCCGAGAGTGCGGAGGATGATGACCCACAGCTGGCCCTGTTCAAGGACGCCCGACGCAGGAGGCAGACGAGCAGGGACAAACAAAGGAAGGCTATGGGACTCCTCGGGAGGAGGCACAGGGAGACCACGCCCTGAGCTCTCTATAAAAGAAGTGTTTGGGGAGGGGCTAGTTGCTGAAAGCAACTTTTTCTTTGAGAAGTCAAGCTCTTGTATTTTTGTAACAGTGTAATTAAAACTTGGCAGAAGCCTTTTGATCTTGGACGCTTTCCAGACTCTTCCTTTGATTAGGGGTGCGAGAAGAGGGCTGGTTCAGAACATCCAGTCTGAACATCTGGCTGACTGTGCGATGATCAATAATAATAATAATAATAATAATAATAATAATAATAATAATAATAATAATAATAATAATAATAATAATAATAGCGGGAATGTTGGGATGACTCCTCTGAGTCATGGCAGAAGGCATCCCCTTCTGAGAGAGAGCTGTGACCTGCTTTCCAACAGTATCTTCGACACAACGTACGTAAGAGATGACAAAAGATGAACCTGCAGGTGGTGGTCAAAGGCATCATCAATCTGCACTCTCTATGCCAGGGATAGGCCACCTTGGCTCTTTTATGACTCGTGGACTTCAACTCCCAGAATTCCTGAGTCAGCCGTGCTGAGGGGAAAGGGAGAGGTTTCCAAACTGAGCCATGCTGGCTCTGGAATTCTGGGAGTTGCAGTCCACGACTCATAAAGGGGCCTAGGCCTAGGCCAGGGGTAGGCAATCTTGGCTCTTTTATGACTCATGGACTTCAATTCCCAGAATTCCTGAGCCAGCATGGCTCAGCTTGAAAACCTCTCCCTTTTCCCTCAGCATGCCTGGCTCAGGAATTCTGGGAGTTGAAGTCCACGAGTCATGAAAGAGCCAAGGTTGCCTAACCCTGGCCTAGGCCTAGGACGCTTTATAACTCGTGAACTTCAACTCCCAGAATTCCTGAGCCAGCCACGCTGAGGAGAAAGGGAGAAGTTTCCAAACTGAACCATGCTGGCTCAGGAATTCTGGGAGTTGAAGTCCACGAGTCATAAAAGAGCCAAGGTTGCCTACCCCTGCGCTATGCTCTTCGGCATCCTTCTGAAATCCTGAATCATTTAAATCAGGGGTGCCAAATCAGCATTGCGGTTACCCTTGAGGGGCAGGTGGGTGTGGCCAGGGTGGGCATGGCCTACTGGTTGGGCATGGCTGGAGTGGGTGTGGCCTACTGGGTGGGCATGGCCAGCTCTACATCCTTCGCGTCAAGGGTGCCTATGGGGGCTGGGCAGGAGTGGGACAGATCTGAGGGTCTCTGGCAGAAGGAGATGGGACTGGGGCCAGGGCCAAGGCATGGTCCACTGGAGGAGCCTCACTGTTCTTCTCAGGCCATGCATGTGTGTGTGGGGGGCTGGACGGTGGTGCGGAGGTCAAATGCCCAGCCTAGCCCTCAAGCACCCACAGCACTAAGCCCACCCCCACTTCCCCAACGGGGTGCCCAGCTGCTGTGCTTGCTCTCCTTAGCCAGGTTGCTCATGATGGGTATGAGGGCAACGTCAAGAGGGAGGCCCACTTCCTCTCCATGTGAGGAGACCTGCCTTTGTATCCAAAGCTTCCTTAGCAATAGGATGGGAGACCACCCAGTTTAGGCCAGGAGGAGGGGGCAAGGGCATGGTGAAAGAGCAGCAGAGAAGGACTAAGGCAGGACTTCCCTCAGAAGTGGCCAGCATATGGCCCTCTCCTCACAGCGCCGAGAAGCTGAGCCGGTAGCACAAATTTTGTGATTCAGGGTCAGCTTGTGGGTTCGGCAGTTGGGTCGGACGACTCAGAGGAGGAGGAGGAGTGGGGTGTTGAAGAGCTTGCTGAGGGGGTTGGACAGCTTGATGAGAGCCCTCAGCCAGGCCCCTCTCATCTGGTCACGACGCAGACCCAGCTGTGTGAGCCTGACAGCATGGATGAAGATGACCCACAGCTGGCCCTGTTCAAGGACGCCCGACGCAGGAGGCAGTCAATCAGGAGTAAACAGAGGAAGGCAATGGGGCTCCTCGGAAGGAGGCAGAGAGAAGCCACGCCCTGAACTGTATTTAAGGGGGAATGCGTGGGAGGGCTGGTTTGCTGAAGGCAACCGCTTGAAAAGCTCCTGTTTCTTGGTTTGTGTCTTGTTCTATTTGTTTTTGTAGCAATAAATTTGGCAGGTGTAATTCCAGCCTCTTGCCTTCTTGTAAAAGGGGTTGTCCCTGCCTTTTCTGCAGGGCCGGTAGCAGGCTGGTACAGAACAACAAATCTGAAGAGAAGCACAACGCTACCCAGCCCCTAGCCTGTCCGAAGTAGGAAGGGCCATGTGCTGGCCACTTCCAGGTGATGGTGCATTTCTTCATTCCTCACAAAGGGTGATACCTCCCCAGCGTGCACCCAGGGGACGGGGCCGATGCGGCAGGGACCGGTCCCTCACTGTTTCCAGATGGCCTTGTGGATCTAAGACTGAATGTATTTCAGCATAGATGACCACCACAAAATTGTACATTGGCTCCTGGCCGGCTTGGGCCGGAGCCAAGGCAGCGGGGGCCGTTCCCTCACTGTTTCCAGGATGGCTTTGCGGGCCACATGAAACCACTTCGCGGGCCGGATCTGGCCCCCGGGCCTTGTGTTTGACATGTCTGATTTAAATGTTCTGTACTTCCTTTGCAGATCTTCACAGGAGCTTCACTGCAAAGATTTAGTTCGAGGACAGATTTCGTTCAAGTCAGCCTGAATTTGGCTGAATTTGGTCCGTGTTCTACTTCAGAAGTTCGCATCTATATTAATTTTAGTACATGTTAAAAAAAAATCACAGTAGGACAGAGTACATTAATTTAGGAAGGCAGGTGATAAACTGAGATATGTAGAGCTGGGGTTTTTTTTAAAAAAAAATCCTTTCTATTTTAACCATCTTATTTGCTTACCTCTTAAGAATATTAGAAACATTACGGGAAAATGGTAAAAATGCAATTTATTTTCCAAGATTATACACAGCGTTTGTTCATTCATGCCAAGTGCTTCATATCACCCAGGAACAGAGAATATAATGCCTTTCACAATCTCTATTTTCTGAGAGCTGTAAAATAATTAATGGGTGTGGAGAGGACCTGAGAGGACTAACAACAAAATATTTGCATAGAGTGACATTTAGCACATAATTATTTGCAGAATGAATCCGGCCAAAGCTGAGTAACAATCAAAACAGATAACAAACTGCAAGAACTGGTTATAAATACTTCCCCAGTGGCACAGTTAAATTTATCAAGCTCTCTATCCACAGGAATTATCAGTTCGACAGAAAAAGAGGAAAAGGATGGGGAGGAGGAGGAAGAGGAGGACGAAAAGGAGGAGGAGGAGGAGGAGGAGGAGGAGGAGGAGGAAGAGGAGGAGGAGGAGGAGGAAGAGGAGGAGTTAAATATGAATTTTTAATGCAGCTGTTTCCAGAAAATAAAGTTGGATTGAAAGCAATACAGGTAGTTCTTGACTTACAACCACTCGTTTAGTGACTGTTCAAAGTTACAATGGGACTGGAAAAAATGACTTATGGTCATTTTTCACACTTACGACCGTTGCAGCAACCCCAGGGTCAGGTGATCAAAAGTCAGATGCTTGGCAACTGGCATGTGCTTATGACAGTCGCAGACTCCCGGGATCACGTGATCCCCTTTGGCGACCTTCTGACAAGCAATGTCGATGGGGCCGCCAGATTCACTTACCAGCCGGGTTACTAACTTAACAACTGCATTGATTCACTTAACAACGTCAGCAAGAAAGCTCGTAAAATGGGGCAAAATTCACTGAACCACCGTCTTGCTTAGCAACGTAAATTATGGGCTCAGTTGTGGTTGTGAGTCGAGGACTCCCTGTATGAGAAAGGGATCTTTGTTTACCATAACCCACGTTTTCTGACTACTCAGTCTGTGTAGGATTAGCACCAAAGAATTGAGGCCTTTGAACTCTGGTGCTGGAGAAGACTTCTGCGAGTCCCTTGGAGTGCAAGGCGATCAAACTGGTCAGTCCTAGAGGAGATCAACCCTGACTGCTCTTTAGAAGGCCAGATCCTGAAGCTGAAACTCAAATCCTTTGGCCACCTAATGAGAAGGAAGGACTCACTGGAGAAGAGCCTCATGCTGGGAAAGGTTGAGGGCAAGAGAAGAAGGGGACGACAGAGAAGGAGGTGGCTGGATGGAGTCCCGGAAGCAGCAGGCGTGAGCTTCAATGGACTCCAAAAGATGGTAGAGGACAGGAAGGCCTGGAGGAACGTTGTCCATGGGGTCGCGATGGGTTGGACACGACTTCGCAGCTAACAACAACATAGGATTAGATTGGAAGAAAAACAAATTTGGGGATTTTTTAAAAAAATTTCCAAGTATGGAGGGTATCCTCCCTTTCCCCATTTGACTGCTAGTCTTCTGGATCTGCAGTCTTATTAGACAACATTCTTTTTATTTTATTTTATTTTATTTTATTTTATATTATTTTATTTTATTTTAATATTTTTATTTAATATTTTTTAAGTTTATTTATTTATTTATGTATTTATTTTATTATTTTATTTATTATTTTATTATTTTATTTTATTATTTTATTTATTTTATTTATTTTATTATTTTAATTTAATTTAATTTATTTTAATATTTTTATTTAAATTTTTATTTCTTTTTTATTATTTTATTTTATTTTATTATTTTTTATGTTATTTTATTTTATTTTATCTTATTATTTTATTTTATTTATTTCCTGCCAGGACTGTTCGCTGTTCAGTTGTGGGGGGTGCTGAAAAAGCAACTTTGAGACCACTCTCCACGTTAACAACCTTTGCAGGTCTGCAAAGCAAAGGGAAGCAAACGTCAGGTCAATAGCAAAACTGCCATTCCCCTTAGTGATCACTTTGTGTAACACCTAACTTGACAGTCCCAAATAAGGACAACCTGTAAAAAGAATGCTTCAAGTTATAAGACGGGCTTGTAAGGATCGCCAGTCAACGGGCTTCTCTTTTCTCCTTTTGAAAGGCACTCAGTTACTCGCTGAAAGCTCGAGAACTTCAGTCAAGCAGGGGGCAAATGAATAAATCGAAGTGTCAACGCTGCTAACATCGGGTGTTTTTGCCTTGACAACAGATGGAATTGTAGCCATTTTTTCCCTTTCGCTTTTCGAGTTAGATGATGCTGGGAGGGGGGGATGTGAATGAGAGTCGAGCTAGACTTAACAACACTAAACTTAGCGTGAGAATCAAGGTTACTGAGCCCAGAGCTGATAAAGAATTGGCGGGCTGGAGAGCTGGAGAGGAAGCCTGTGCTTCAAGCTAATTGGGGAATGTGATTTATGACCGTTAATTGGAGGAGGGAATTGTGCTTTGATACTAGGTGCCCAGGGGAGGGGAATTAAGTTTTTGGCTTCGATTATCTAAGTGCCGATATTATGCTACTTGAATAAAAGATTCTTTAAGGTAAACAACACCTCAAAGTCCTTTGAAGAGTTTCATCTGTTGGAACTATGACACGAAGTATATGTAAATAAAAATTAACTGATGCCGTGAAATATGTTACTGGGACTATAATTAAACTTAACTTGAAACGTGTGATTACGCTCTACAAAACTTTGTTCCTAAGTTATTCTTCCACAGCTGACAACAGTGATAATAGATTTGACAGGAATAATTCATAGAATTCGTTCCTATGAGAAAGAGCCACAAGAGGCCAGGAACCGCAAGACTCGTTTCAAAGATGGGTTTGCAAAAGCATCCCAAATTCTCCAACAGGTCCATTACAGCATAGCTTCTCAGCCTTTGGGGCACCAGGGACTGGTTACGTGGAGAAAGGTTTTTCCGCGGACCGGAGGACATGTGGGTTTGTGTGCTGCCTGCATCCCGCGGATGGGGCTTTGCTTGTTTCTGTGGATCGGTGGCTGTCATACCGCGGCCTGCTATTGGTTCACAGACCGGGGGTTGGGGACCCCTGCATTAGAGGAACACACGTAGAAAGAGAGGGAGTAGAGAGCAATGCTTACTAGATTGCTCCATTAATTCTTAAGAACTACCCCAAAGCCTACTAGACAACATTCAATGTGTGAAATGTTCATAGAATTAGTATTACAATTAAGAGCCGTGGTGGCGCAGTGGTTAGAATGCAGCATTGCAGGCTGACTCTGCCCACTGCCAGCTGTTAGATCCTGACCGGTTCAAGGTTGACTCCATCCTTCAAAGGTTGGTAAAATGGGGACCTAGATTGTTGGGGGAAATATGTGGACTCTTTTAGAGGGCTGTAAAAGCATTATGAAGAGGTATATAAGTCGAAGTGCTATTGCTATTGCTATTCCATTCCATTGCCCTGGTGGTGCAGTGGTTAGAATGCAGTATTGCAGGCTGACTCTGCCCACTGCCAGCAGTTCGATCCTGACCGGCCCCAGGTTGACTTGGCTTTCTGTCCTTCCGTGGTCAGTAAAATGAGGACCCAGATTGTTGGGGACAAATAGGCTGACTCTGTAAACTGCTTAGAGGGCTGTGAAGTGATATATAAGTCTAAGTGCTGTTGCTACTACAGGCAGTCCTCCACTTACAACCGTTCATTTAGTGACCTTTCACAAAACGAATCCTGGCAAACCTGAATGATAACTGAACGGCATTGGGAAAAAGTGACGTATGACCATTTTTCATGCTAATGACTACTGCCGCATCCCCACAGTCGCGTGATCAACATGTGAACACTTGGCAACTTGTGTTTACGACAGTTGCGGTGTTCCCTTTTTTATTTTATTTTATTTTTTTATTTTAATTCCATTTATATCCCGCCCTTCTCCGAAGACTCAGGGCGGCTTACAAGCTTAGCAGTAGCCTTCATTCTATGTATATGCCTGCTTATTAGGGCTTTCACACACACCCCAAGCGGCATTATTACAAAGTCAGCTTAATTGCCCCCAACAATCTGGGTCCTCATTTTACCTACCTCGGAAGGATGGAAGGCTGAGTCAACCTTGAGCCTGGTGGGATGCAAACCTGCACTAATTGCAGGCAACTGGTGTTACTTAAGGAGGCATTAGCCCACTGCTCCACCAAGGCTCTTTTGCACCGCCTGACGAGCAAAGTTTTCAGGATAATAATTTAACAGCTAAACAGCTGAGGTAAAGTTGTAATGTAATGTGGACAGTGCAATGATAGGATGATGCAATCATAGGAATGACTCAAGAGGGTCTTTGTCTGTGCCTTTAAGAGGCTGAGTAGAAAAGGAAAGTTTTTTTCCTGGAGTTTTTCTCTCTCACACCTGTTTGACGGCTGTAACTACTGTATTTGAGATTGCTGGATTATCAGGTGTACGTATTCTATGTCTGGTGTATATCTGTAGATATAGGGTAATATAAACCACATTGAATTACAAACCACTGTGCATTGTATTTACTCCTGGGTTACCTCGGCACAATAAGACTGTGCACGCTCTGACAAAAGGCAGTGGGGAAGCCAGAGGTTAAGTGTTGCTAACTGAAAAACTGCAGTGACTAGTCATTGATAGTAACTGTGGCAAGGTCACGAAAACAGGGCAAAACTCACTAAGCAACTGTCCTGCTTAGTGACAGAAATTTTGGGCTGCATTGTGGTGATGGCGAGTCAAGGACTACCTGTTATCGCTGCCGATCATTCTGATCAGATCGCTGCCCCTCTCCAGGTACACACCTTGTTTGCGCACATCCTCCACGGCGGCCACCAACTCGTCCTTCAAGTCTTGGCTTTCTTTTGCAATCTGTTCTCCTTTCTCCAAGAAGTTCTGAGTGGCTTGTTCAACCGAAGCTGCGAGGACGTGGGCCTTCTTGGACCGCCCTTTTTTCTTCCCCGAAGGCCCCTTGTTGCTTGTGTTGACGAGGGTCGTCACCTTGGGAGGAGAAACCAAGAAAGTCAGTTAGGTATCGTTGTTAGTTTTGTTCTGCGCACGATTGCCCTAAGAGACCTATTGCGGTATTTGTGAGAAGCCTATTTCTCTCTCTCTTTCTCTCCCTCGCACATGCATGCTAGTCATTTCCAACTCTAGGGGCTGGTGTTCATCTCCGTTTCAAAGCTGAAGAGCCAGCGCTTGTCCGAGGATGTCTCCGTGGTCATGTGGCCGGCATGACTAGACGCCAAAGGCACACAGAACGCTGTTACCTTCCCACCGGAGCGGTCCCTATTTTTCTACTTGAATTTTTTACATGCTTTCGAACTGCTAGGTTGGCAGAAGCTGGGACGAGTAACAGGCACTCACTCTGTCACACGGCACTCGGGATTTGACCCGCCAAACTGCCGACCATCTGATCGACAAGCTCAGCGTCCTAACCCACTGAGCCACCGCGTCCGTCTTACATCAGTAAACATCTGTAAACTTGCTGACTTTTGTAAACCCTCTAGAGGGAAGAAATAGGGGCAACAAACCCAGCATCTTAAGCACTCAGCCACTGCGCTGCCAATTGAAACAAGCCTCCTCCTAATTATCATTTAAAGTTTTCCACTGTTTAATTGTTTAAAGCAGAGGTCCCCAACCCCCAAGCTGCAGCTTGGTGCCAGGCCACAGCCTGTTGGGAACTGTTCTGTTCCAGCCTACGACCAGCCCTGTTTTTGTGACAGGGACAACCCCTTTTTCCTTTTGACAAATTAATAGGCTGGGGGGGAAAAACCACCCAAATTTACAGTTCCAAAATGATAAAGTCTTTCAAACAAAAAAGCAGCAAAATATTTTCTTCAATAAATGATTCAAAACATCAAACAAGAGTCAAACAGATTAGAAAGAACAGACCAGGATTCTCTTTGAATGTCTCCGAACAGTTGCCTTCAGCAACCAGCACTGCCCACATCTTTCCCTTTTATTATCAGTCCCAAGGCGTGGCTTCTCACTGCCTTCTCCTCCTCTCACTGAGTTGCCTCATTGATTTTCTCTGCTCTGCTCTTCTGGATTGCCTTCTGCTTCTAGCGTCTCTGAACAGATTCAGCTGTGACTCCTCTGAATCTGACACCTCCTCCTCACACAGCTGAGCCTCCTGAGGAACACAATTGGAGGGGCCAGGCTGAGAGTCCTGCAGTGCATCAGAGCCTCCCTCTGACACCGAAGACTCTCCAAACCCCTCCTCCTCCTCCTCTTCCTCAGATTCTTCAGACTCAGCTGCTGGGAGCACAGGCTGACACTGAATCACAACAGGAATTGTCAAGTGGAGGTCGAGCGTGTGCACGCATGAAGCTACAATTCTGCACTGCACATGTGTGCCCCAAACCATCCCCTCTTCCCCCCCACCCCATTGTCTGTCCCCACAGCTAGAAAGGTTGGGGACCGCTGGTTTAAAGAATGTATTTTTTTTTCCAAACTGAACTGTTCTTTATCTTAATAACCTTTCATGGAGGGTTGATTGTACTTTTGCTGTTACATATCTATAAGGCCACCTGAGCTGTTCATGATGTAGGCGGTTCATACCCTCTTTCAGGCCCAGTGTATAGATGGGAAAGGATAATAGAAGTAGCAAACATGACCTCCCTCCAAGAGAGAAAGTCTTGAGGGAGGCTGTGTTACTTTCGATCGAGTGTTTGCATTTGATTGCCTGTGCTACATCGCCATTCAGGCATAAAAAGCAGCATAATTGCTTCTTGTGCACGCAAGGGAAAGTCAGGCCTCATCTGGAACTTAAGTAAATTCACATCTCCACAGGTTGAGAACCACTGCATTAGGTAAACACGGTCCAGGGCTGTGCTTCTCCTGGCTTCTATTCAAAATTTCCTTTAAAAAAAAAACAACAAAAAACCTCATCCATCTTCAACAGTCCTCGAACGATAAAGATAAAATGATTCCTTCTTAAGAAACCGGCTTCCCAAACCTCGGGTTTATTTCTCTGGAGGCAGAAAGCCACAGATTACTCCATCTCTTTGCCTTTTTCTCATTTCTCTTTCAATAAAGCACTGACAGCCTGCCAGGTCGTGGGGATTTCAGATCCCTTCGCCAGGCCTCCATCGACTACATTTCCAAAAGAATGAAAACTGTGCTCCTTCCAAGCAATTTGACCAAGCATTTGGGGCGCTGCTGTGGCGCAGTGCCAATGTATTAAGAATACAGATCCATCTCCCACCTTCGCCCAATCAATATGTGCTTCTGAACTTCGTCTTCTAGAGCAGGGGTCCCTAATCCCCAGTCTGTGGACTAATAGCGGGCCACGGCATGCCAGCAACCGGTCCGCACAAACAAGCAAAGCTCCATTTGCGGGATGCGGGCAGCACACAAAACTACTCCTCCTCCGATCCACGGAAAAACCTCTCTCCACGGAACCAGTCCCTGGTGCCCAAAATGTTGGGGACTTCTGTTCTAGAGAAGGAAGAATGTGTATGGGAATTAGTTAGACATAACAACATTGTAGTAGTGTGTGATTCAAGGTTGTTTGAAATAAAGAGACGATAAGAAATGGCGGGTTGGAGAACTGGAGGGAAAGCCTGCATTTGAAAATAATTGGGGAATGTGATTTATAATGGTTAATTGGAGGAGGGAATTGTGCTTTGATACTATGTGTTCAGGGCAGGGGAATTCAGATTTCAGCTTTGAACATGTACGTGCCGACATTATGCTACTCGAATAAAGATTCTTTAAGGTAAACAATGCCGTGCAGTTCTTTGAAGAGTTTCATTGACGTAGAGTTAGACACGCATAAAAAAAGGAGTGAGGCTCTCATTTATGCAGCCACAATAGACAGTTTGAGTTATTTAACACCACTTGAAGATGCTGGTCTACCTTTGCCTTGTAGCCTGACAACAATTTTTTTAAATTACATTACACAATTAGAAATGTTTTGCCAAATCAGACCTATTCAGCAAAGAGATTTACAGAGATTTTTTTTTCCTAAAAAAAAAGAGTTCTTACATCTAAAATAGCATTCGCTCATTATGTTGTAATTTTTCAATGCAGCCCACGGAATCACTCTAAAACTTTTGCTTCTGTTTGGAAATACTCCCAATACAATTACGGCAGTTTTCCTTACAATTTGGCACATCGCTAAAATGTTAATTCTCGGTGACTGCCTGACACACAAGAGGAGCAAAAGGAAGAAGAAGAAGAAGAAGGAGGAGGAGGAGGAGGAAGAGGAGGAGGAGGAGGAGGAGGAGGAGGAGGAGGAGAAGGAGAAATCCACGATAGCAACAATGCTAAATATATAATCTCACTGTTACAGAGGTACAATCATCTAAATGGACAGATGCCACAGTTTCCTATTCTACACAAAGGGACTTTATGTGTGATGTCAAATGGCCACCTCTGAATGTCTCACACAAATCAAACTCACTGCCCTACGAACAAAAAATGAACCACAAAATCCAGTTCAAGGTTCAAAACAGCTGCACGCTGGGAAAAACATCTCAAATAAGAACATCAAATGGGCGATTGCTACATTTGCAGTGGGCTTTCCTAAAAATTATAGTCATTATACTGTTTGCTATAATTCAAAGCAAACTAAGGCTATTCTAGGCATAACGACTTTATGTCAACACTGCTAACATCGGATGTTTTTGCTTTGACAACAGATGGAGATGCAGCCATTTTCTTCTTATGTTTTACTCTTTAGAGTTAGAGTTAGATGATGCTGGGGGGAGGAATGTGTATGAGAGTTTAGCTAGACATAACAATACTGAACCTAGTGCGAGAACTAAGGTTATTGAAATAAGAGATGATAAGAATCGGGGGGGTGTGGAGAGCTGGAGAGGAAGGCTGCGCTTCAAGCTAATTGGGGAATGTGATTTATGACGGCTAATTGGAGGAGGGAATTGTGCTTTGATACTAGGTGCTCAGGGGAGAGGAATTCAGTTTTCGGCTTCGATTATGTTAGTGCCGATGTTATACCACTCAGATAAAGATTCTTTGAGGTAAACAATGCCTCGAAGTTCTCTTGTAGAGTTTCATCTGTCGGAACCACGACAGTTTACAGATCAATAACTGAACCATGAAAAGAAAAAAAAATCAAATAATGCAAACTGGCTTTTAAAAACGATCAACCAATTTGAAAGTGTTACACTGGACAGCTGTACGGATATTTGTCCTAATCCACAGATTCAAACGAGCACTGTGGAGGAGGCTCTTAACGCATGCCCTGTTTAAGTCAAAGCAGGCCCCTCTTTTGCACCCATCTTATTCTCTCCCCATCTTTAACATTACAGTCGGTTTGGCCTGGTGGTTAAAGTAACAGGGCTCGCAACTTGGGCGTCCTCCTGGATTCACGACTCAATTTTGAAGACCATATAGGAGCCGTGACCAGGGGGGCTTTTGCCCAGGTTCGCCTGGTGCACCAATTGCGACCCTATCTGGACCGAGATGCCCTATGCACAGTCACTCATGCGCTCATGACCTCCCGTTTAGACTACTGTAACGCTCTCTACATGGGGCTGCCCTTGAGGACCACTCGGAGGCTTCAGCTGGTGCAGAATGCGGCCGCGCGAGTCGTGATGGGGGTCTCCCAATACTCCCATGTAACACCTCTACTCCGCGAGCTGCGTTGGCTTCCAGTTGCCCTTCGGGTGAGATTCAAGGTGCTGGTGATGACCTATAAAGCCCTAAATGGCGAGGGTCTGGGATATCTGAGGGAACACCTGCTGCCGGCATCAAGTTCCCTTCGTCCAGTGCGCTCCCACAGGGAGGGTCTTCTCAGGGTGCCACCGGTAAGAGATTGCTGGCGGACGACACCCAGGGATAGGGCCTTCTCAGTGGGGGCGCCTGTCCTTTGGAACCAGCTGCCGGTGGAGCTGAGGACTGCCCCCGACCTCCGTTCATTCCGCCGGGACCTGAAGACCTGGCTCTTCGAGCTCTCTGGCCCAGGCTGAGAATTATTCTTAATTTTAACAGGGGTTTTATTTATGCAGGGACAAATATATTTTTTTTAAATTTGTTTTTAACTTTTGTATCTTGGTTTTTTAATCACCCTGTAAACCGCCCTGAGTCCTTCGGGAAAGGGCGGTATATAAATGTAATAAAATAAATAAATAAATAAACAGGCTAAAAAGCAGGAGATGGTGAATTCTACTCCTAGTTTACCAATGACAGCTGGCTGCGTGAATTGGGGCCAATCACCGGGAGACTGGGAGCGCTGGTCCCACCTTAGGAGGGAAAGTCGACTCTAGTGACTTTAGGCCAATCACCAGGAGATTGGGAGTTCAAGTCCTGCCTTAGACATGAAAGCTGGTTGGGTGACTTTGGGCCAATCACCAGGAGACGGTGAGTTCTCGTTCCCCACTTAGGCATGAAAACTGACTGGGTGACTTTGGACCAATCACCAGGAGACGGTGAGTTCTAGTCCCGCCTTAGGCATGAAAACTAGCCGGGTGACTTTGGGCCGGTTGGAAAGTATCTGAATTTTGACCCCGTGACCATGGGGAAGCAGCAATGGTCGTAAGTGTGATAAATGGCCATAAGTCACTTTCTTCAGTGCCGTTGTAACTTCAAACGGTCACTAAACAAAGTTGCAAGTCGAGGACTACCCGTATTTGTAAAAATCATAAAGAGGGGATAGAATCCTGGGTTGCATAAACAGAGGCACAGAATCAAGATCTCACGAAGATCCTAGCGAGGCCACACCTGGAATATTGCAACCAATTTTGGTCACCATATCACAAACAAGAGGTTGCAAGTTTGGAAAAAGTTCAGAGAAGAGCAACTAAGATGATCCAAGGCCTGGAGACTAAAACATACGAAAAACGGCTGCGGGACTTGGGTTTGGCTAGTCTAAAGAAAAGAAGAAATAGGGGTGACATGATAGCCGTGTTCCAGTATTCGAGGGGCTGCCACAAAGAAGAGGGGGTCACATTGTTCTCCAAAGCACCAGAGGGAAGGGCGAGAAACAATATTTGGAAACTGGTCAAGGGGAGAAGCAACCTGGAATTAAGGAAAAACTTCTTGACAGTGAGGACAATCGACCAGCGGAACAGCTTAACACCAGAAATCATGGACACTCCATCACTGGAGAATTTTAAGAAGAGACTAGACCAGGGGTCAGCAACCTGAAACAGTGAAAGAGCCACTCGGAACCGGTTCCCTCACAAAAGGAAAAACTGGGAGCCGCAAAAAAATGTGTGCGCATGCGCATACATGGGCGCATGCGCAGAACAGGGTTTGACTGAAGAGTGGAGCCAAGGCGAGATATGCACCTACCCTGCATATTTGAATTGATTGGTTGAACTTTTTTAGTCCCACTTTTTTTTTGGACTGCACATGGCAGAGGACTGGGAGCCGCAGGAGACGGCTGAAAGAGCCGCATGCGGCTCCGGAGCTGCGGGTTGCAGACCTGTGGACTAGACATTCACCTGTCTAAGACGGTATAGGTTCTCCTGCTTGAGCAGGCAGCTGGACTAGAAGACCTCCAAGGTCCCTTCCAGCTTCTCTTCTCTTCTGTTCTCTTCTCTTCTCTTCATTCTTTCTATTCTATTCCATTCCATTCCA
>NC_139521.1:73584660-73617160 GCF_947247035.1 Vipera ursinii
TTCTAAGCCGTTCGGTTCAAATATTTCAGATGATGCTTACCTGAAGAATGAAAGAAGAGCAACAAAGATGATAAGGGGACTGGAGGCTGTAACATATAAGTAACGGTGGCTGGAATTGGGTATGTCTAGTTTAATGAAGAGAAGGACGAGTGGGGACATGATAGCAGTCTTCTAGTATCTCAGGGGCTGCCCCAAAGAAGAGGGAGTCAAGCTATTCTCCAAAGCACCTGAAGGCAGGACAAGAAGCAACGGATGGAAACTAGTCAAGGAGAGAAACAATCTAGAACTAAGGATAAATTTCCTGACAGTGAGGACAATTAACCAGTGGAACCACCTGCCACCAGAAGCTGTGAATGCTCCAACACTGGAAGTTTTTAAGAAGAGACTGGACAGCCATTTGTCCGAAATGGTATAGGGTTTCCTGCCTGAGCAGGGGCTTGGACTAGAAGACCTCCAAAGTCCCTTCCAACTTTACTATGATTATTCTTAATGCTATAGTATTTATTAATATTTTGGCTTTTGTTTTGTCGTTTTTGTTTTTAAATTGAAACGCCAGAGAGCTACGCGCAGCTCTGTTTCTCTTCTACAAAAGTAAGCAAACTAAATCAGTCCTTCCAAGCTGCTTGGCAAAGCCAGAGGCAGCCCATTTCCCCATAGGGAAGCAAAACGATTGTGTGGCTTCGCTCTGCATTGTTCGGAGATCTCGTCCGATGCTTCCAGCAGGCAAAAAGAAGCTTCTGCGCACGGGCTGGATGAAAGCTTCTCTGACCTTCCCGTTAGCACGAGAAGGCAATTTGTGTGGCCTCTGTGCCCAAATGAATCACAAGGGACCCTCCTGCTAAAATGATTGCACACGTGCTTCTTCTTCTTCTTTCTTTTTTTTTTTAAGGGTTGACATACAAACAGCTGCACGCAAACAGTAAGCAAACAAGGGCATGTTTGCAGGGACAAAATGCCGTAAATTTATTGGCATATGGAGGCTGTGTCACTTTCTGCTCGCTTGGGGTTTTACTGGAACGTACAATTGGGCCAGGGCGGCTAACACCCTTGGCCTGCAGCTGCATCTTGTTTGTTTACACATGACTAAATGGGGGAGACAGAAGGATTGCTCGACAAATCTGCAGATGGTACAGAGAGAGAATTGCCAACACTTTAGAAAACAGCTCAGGGTTGACTTGGGAGCCTTTTTTTTTAGCAAAATGCGGTTCGGTGGCAAGAAGTGTAGTGTTCAGTGGGGTCCCTGGTGCCATTCTGAGCTTGGTTGTTTTTTTGCAGACATTTCATTACCCAAGTAGGTAACATCATCAGGGCAAGAAGGGAGTATGGTTTGCTGGGAGGAGGAGGAGGAGGAGGAGGAGGAGGAGGAGGAGGAGGAGGAGGAGGAGGAGGAGAAGAAGAAGAAGAAGAAGAAGAAGAAGAAGAAGAAGAAGAAGAAGAAGAAGAAGAAGAAGAAGAAGAAGAAGAAGAAGAAGAAGAAGAAGAATTTGGGGTCCTTGGTGCTTTCTGAGCTTGCTTTTCTTGCAGACATTTCTTGACCCAACTAGGTAACGTCATCAGTGCAAGAAGGGAGTATGGTTTGCTAGGAGGAGGAGGAGGAGGAGGAGGAGGAGGAGGAGAATAATAATAATAATAATAATAATAATAATAATAATAATAATAATAATAATAATTATTATTATTATTATTATTATTATTATTATTATTATTATTATTATTATTATTATTATTATTCCTTGGTGCTTTCTGAGCTTGCTTTTCTTGCAGACATTTCTTGACCCAACTAGGTAACGTCATCAGTGCAAGAAGGGAGTATGGTTTGCTAGGAGGAGGAGGAGGAGGAGGAAGAGAATTAATTATTATTATTATTATTATTATTATTATTATTATTATTATTATTATTATTATTATTATTATTATTATTATTATTATTATTCCTTGGTGCTTTCTGAGCTTGCTTTTCTTGCAGACATTTCTTGACCCAACTAGGTAACGTCATCAGTGCAAGAAGGGAGTATGGTTTGCTAGGAGGAGGAGGAGGAGGAGGAAGAGAATTAATTATTATTATTATTATTATTATTATTATTATTATTATTATTATTATTATTATTATTATTATTATTATTATTATTCCTTGGTGCTTTCTGAGCTTGCTTTTCTTGCAGACATTTCTTGACCCAACTAGGTAACGTCATCAGTGCAAGAAGGGAGTATGGTTTGCTAGGAGGAGGAGGAGGAGGAGGAAGAGAATTAATTATTATTATTATTATTATTATTATTATTATTATTATTATTATTATTATTATTATTATTATTATTATTATTATTCCTTGGTGCTTTCTGAGCTTGCTTTTCTTGCAGACATTTCTTGACCCAACTAGGTAACGTCATCAGTGCAAGAAGGGAGTATGGTTTGCTAGGAGGAGGAGGAGGAGGAGGAAGAGAATTAATTATTATTATTATTATTATTATTATTATTATTATTATTATTATTATTATTATTATTATTATTATTATTCCTTGGTGCTTTCTGAGCTTGCTTTTCTTGCAGACATTTCTTGACCCAACTAGGTAACATCATCAGTGCTAGAAGGGAGTAGGGTTTCCTGTCTTTTTGTGTACTAATGGTTTGCCCTGTCAGCATTGGTGAGAGTTCCGGATTAGACTGCTGTTTACTACTTGATTGTTTATCTGAGTTTATCTTAGTTTGTAGTTCATTGATCGGGGTACTGTACAATATACAATAGCCTATTAGTCAGGCCACATCTGGAACACTGCATCCAATTTTGGTCACCACGTTACAAAACAAGATGTTGAGACTTTGGAAAAAGTACAGAGAAGAGCAACTAAGACGATTTAAAGGCCTGGAGACTAAAACATACCAAGAACGGCTGCGGGATTTGGGAATGGCCAGTCTAGAGAAAAGAAGGACTGGGGCGGGGGGGGGGGGGGACATGACAGCAGTATTCCAGTATTTGAGAGGCTGCCACAAGGAGGAGGGGGGGTCAATTTGTTTTCCAAAGCATCAGAAGGCAGGACAAGAAAGGAAGGATGGAAGCTAATCAGGGAGAGAAGCAATCTGGAATTAAGGAGAAACTTATTTATTTATTTATTTTATTACATTTATATACCGCCCTTTCCCAAAGGACTCAAGGACTTCCTAACACAGAGGACAATTAACCAGTGGAACGACTTGCCTCCAGAGGTTGTGGGTGCAGGTTTTTAAGAAGAGACTGGACAGCCACTTGTCTGAAATGGGGGCTGGACTAGAAGACCTCCAAGGTCCCTTCCAGCTCTATTCTGACTCTGTGTAAGCAGAGATCAAACCCCACTCCCTTCTAGTGTTTATGATGTTACCACATTGGGTAATGAAACTTCTGCCAGAAAACAACCAAGCTCAGCAAGCACAAAGGACCCCACAGTTCAAGCCTCAGCTACGCATACTCTCTTTTAATGTCAGGTCGTAAACCTAGGTAGCAAAACTCAGGTGTACAGCGGCAAGAAAAGCGTGCCTTGCTTAGCAGTCGTACTCCCCACGATTTGGGTGTCCTCCTGGGTCACAGAATTAAGCGTAAGCAAATGACCTGCTGCCGGGACCGAAACAGCCCAGGCAATCTTAGGCTGCATCGACAGCAATCGAATGTCGAGATCATTAGAATGGATAGTTCCGCTTTATACTGCAGTAGTCACACTGCATCGGAAAGACTGCACGTTCCAGTTTTGGTCAGCACAACGTAATAAGGAAGTTGAGAAACTGGAAAGAGTACAGGGAAGAGAAAGGAAGATGATTTTGGAATCTCACCATGATAAAGAACACTTCAGAGAACTGAGTAGGCTTAGCTGAAATAACAGTAGACTGAGGGGGAGTTGTTGTTAGTTGTGAAGCCGTGTCCAACCCCATGGACAACGTTCCTCCAGGCCTTCCTGTCCTCTACCATCTTCTGGAGTCCATTTAAGCTCATGCCTACTGCTTCAGTGACTCCATCCAGCCACCTCATCCTCTGTCGTCCCATTCTTCTATTGCCCTCAACCTTTCCCAGCATTAGGCTCTTCTCCAGTGAGTCCTTCCTTCTCATTAGGTGGCCAAAGGATTTGAGTTTCAGCTTCAGGATCTGGCCTTCTAAAAAGCAGTCAGGGTGGATCTCCTCTAGGACCGACCGGTTTGATCGCCTGGCAGTCCAAGGGACTCGCAGGAGTCTTCTCCAGCACCAGAGTTCAAAGGCCTCGATTCTTTGGCGCTCAGCCTTTCTTATGGTCCAACTTTCACTGCCATACATTGCAACTGGGAAGATCATAGCCTTGACTATACACACTTTTGTTGACAGGGTGATGTCTCTGCTTTTTAGTGTGCTCTGAGGGGGAGACATAATGGTAATTCACTACGTTCTTCCTTGACTAAGTCTTTTGAAATTGTTGGGATTATTTATTTATAATAACATTCAACACCGAGCGTTTGTATGTTTCTGCGGCTCAAGTGTAAAGATCAAGTTTGTGTAGGAAAAGAGATTAAATTCTTCCAAGTTACCACTTTCTTGCCTCTTTTTATTCTGCAACTCCCAAAATTGAACTCCTGGGCTTACATTTTGTTCTAATTCTGCCTGTATCTCCTTCCAGTTAACTGAAGACAATGGGTGAGAACAGGGACGTAATGAGTATCTAGCAGGACATCTTCAAATCTCTGCTGATCCTGTACATGTTTTTCATTGTTGTTGTTAGCTGCAAAGTTATGTCCGACCCATCGCAACCCCATGGACAACGTTCCTCCAGGCCTTCCTGTCCTCTACCATCTTCTAGAGTCCATTTCAGCTCATGCCTACTGCTTCAGTGACTCCATCCAGCCACCTCCTTCTCTGTCGTCCCCTTCTTCTCTTGCCCTCAACCTTTCCCAGCATTAGGCTCTTCTCCAGTGAGTCCTTCCTTCTCATTAGGTGGCCAAAGTATTTGAGTTTTAGCTTCAGCATCTGGCCTTCTAAAGAGCAGTCAGGGTTGATCTCTTCTAGGACTGACCGGTTTGATCACCTTGCAGTCCAAGGGACTCGCAGGAGTCTTCTCCAGCACCACAATTCAAAGGCCTCAATTCTTTGGCACTCAGCCTTTTTTATGGTCCAATGTTTTTCATAGTTTATGCTAAAAATAAAACAAAATTTCAGCAGTGTTTCTGGACATTTCAAAGGATAATATGAAAAAAAACATTTTGTGCAGTTCCTCATCATGGAAAGAAATTTTTTTTTTCAGCTTTCTGGATAGATACTGATTTTCTGTGAGCGCTGTGATTCTCATAGGTAACGAAAATATTTTTGTGTCAAATATTTCTTTTTTTAAAAAGTTTTATTTTTTTTAACAGAATTCAATAATAATTTTTCAACAAAAACATGTTGTCTCAGTATCTTATTCACTAATACAAATTAAGTTCCTAATCCCTAAATTTTTTTCTCTAACCATTGATAAAATAGGTCCCAAATTTGAAAATATTATGTTTCTTCTTCTTTTCTTTCAACCTTAAAAGTAAGTCTGTCCATTTCCGCACAGTCTAATATTTTTTTTTTGATTATTTCTTCTTCTGGTGGTAGAAGATTTGAGACTGATTGGGGAAAAAAAGTGATAAGTTTTTGTTGGCTAACTGTTTTGATTTGGGAAGATTTTTTTTTACTTTGTGGTGAAACAGCATTTTAAATAAAAGTTTTACATCAAATTGGCACCAAAATAAAGAAGTCTGGCACCAAAGCAGGAATTTACAGCTCAAGCTGTACACATGCGGCTTTATCAATATCATTGACCCATAATACGTTAGAATGAAAAGCTGACTTACTCCTTTTACTCCATTACTGATATGACAAAAGATTTTGTTGTCCAAAATAGATCGAGAGACTTAAACGCTACTTTGTTGGGAAACATTTGGAGAAAAAAAAGTGCTGCTACTACTTGTAGATATAGAGACGTGGTGATGCAGTGCGTTAGGACGCTGAGCTTGTCAATCAGAAGGTCGGCAGTTTGGCGGGTCGAATCCCGAGTGCCGCGTAGCAGAGTGAGCGCCTGTTACTCATCCCAGCTTCTGCCAACCTAGCAGTTCGAAAGCACATAAAAAATGCAAGTAGAAAAATAGGGACCACTCCGGTGGGAAGGTAACAGCGTTCCGTGCGCCTTTGGCGTCTAGTCATGCCGGCCACATGACCACGGAGATGTCCTCGGACAAATGCTGGCTCTTCGGCTTTGAAACAGAGATAAGCACCGGCCCCTAGAGTCGGAAACGACTAGCACGCATGTGCAGGGGAACCTTTACCACCCTTACCTTTACCTTACTACTTGTAGCCATTGATGGAAAAGAGGTAGCGGCCAAAATAGGGATTTGAGACCACCCAACAAGGTTCTCCTTTTGTCATAATTAACTGAAACTCAAATTCCACATCCAAAGGTGTTTTTTCCCATTAATATGCGATTAAGGACAATGTTCTGGGATCCTTCTCATTTTCCTATGGACAGAAATATAGCTTGTCAGCGTTGTTGTGATTCAGGGTCAGCCTGTGGGTTCGGCAGTTGGGTCGGACGACTCAGAGGAGGAGGAGGGGGGTGTTGAAGAGCTTGCTGATGATGGCTTTGAGGCTCCGCAGAGCCCTCAGCCGGGCCCCTCCCACTTGGTCACGACGGAGACCCAGCTGTGTGAGCCTGACAGCGTAGATGAAGATGACTCACAGCTGGCCCTGTTCAAGGACGCCCGACGCAGGAGGCAGTCAATCAGGAGTAAACAGAGGAAGGCTATGGGGCACCTCGGAAGGAGGCAGAGAGAAGCCACGCCCTGAACTGTATAAAAAGGGAATGTGTGGGAGGGCTGGTTTGCTGAAGGCAACCGCTTGAATAGTTCCTGTTTCATAGCTCCTGTCTCATGGTTGGTGTCTTGTTTTGGTCTGTTTTATGTTAATAAATTTGGCAGGCTTTATTCCAGCCTCTTGCCATTTGTACAGGGGTTGTCCCTGCTTTTTCTGCAGGGCCGGTAGCAGGCTGGTACAGAACAAGCGTTGACTCTCGGCCCCCAAGAACTGAGAAAGACATGTGTATATAGTATGGTTAGGTGTGTGTCATGTATGTGTTCCACTTTGAGAGCGGGCAACTAAATTTCATTTTTGGTGTGTGCCGTTGGGCCCACAGTAAAAGAAAAAAAGGACAATAAAGGTTATCTTATCTTATCTTACATGTGGAATTACTTCTGAGCAGTTTCTTTCCTGGTTCCTCACCTACAAAACAGAAATCTCTCTGGCCTTCCCAAATATCCAGCGTGCATCAGTAATGATCTCTCTTGTTCCTTAGCCCTCTCTCGATTCATGTTGAAATTCCAGTACTTGCAGTCCTCGACCTACGACCACAGTTGATGTTCCTAAGTGAGAAATCTGCTAAGTGAGTTTTGTCTGATTTTGCGACTTTTTTTTGCCACAGTTGTTAAGTGAATTTGCCTTCCTCGTTGACTTTGCTTGTCAGTAAGGTTGCAAAAGATGGTCAGATGACCCCCCCGGGGACACTGCAACCATCATAAATATGAAGCAGTTGCCAAGCATCCCGAATGTAAATCACGTGACCATGGGGATGCTACAATGGGGGAAAATGGTCATAAGTCACTTTTCAGTGTCATTGTAACTTTGAATGGTCACTAAACTAACTGTTGTAAGTCAAGGACTACGTGTATTTCACCTTCCATGTAGCACTTTAATCTGCACTGGATGATCCAGTGTATTATAATTAACAGTAATAATAATTTACAACAACCACAACAATAATAATAAAGTTGGAAGGGACCTTGGAGGTCATCTTGTCCAACCCCCTGCTCAGGCAGGAAACCCTATACCATTTCAGACAAATGGCTGTCAAGTCTATCCTTAAAAACTTCCAATGTGAGTGCATTCACAACTTCTGGAGGCAGGTTGTTCCACTGATTAATTGTTCTAATGATCAGGAAGTTTCTCCTTAGTTCCAGGTTGCTTCTCTCTTTGATTAGTTTCCATCCGTTGCTTTTTCTCCTGCCTTCAGGTGCCTTGGAGAACAGCTTGACTCCCTCTTCTTTGGGGCAGCCCCTGACATACTGGAACACTGCTGTCATGTCACCCCTCGTCCTTCTCTCTATGAACATTATTATTATTCATAATTGACGGTATTGGTACATCACTTCTTAATATTGGTATGTAGATTGTCTTCTTCTGATCTGTTGGTCTTTGTGTTCCACACTTCACATGTACACATCCACGCTAGGGTTGATAGGGATCCTTTAATACAGAGGTTCCCAACCTTTGCAGCTTGGTGGCCCGGCTCGACCCGGCCCCGGGGTGGGGTGGGGGTAGGTGGGGGGGTGAGCGGCAGATGCACGCATGCGCACCCCCCACTCAAATGACTGGAGCTTTGTGCCACTTCACACGTTTTCCTGCCGCTTGCCGAGCGAAGCTTCACACACACACACACACACACACACACACACACACACACACGCTTCCCCATTTCTCCTGCAGCCCGATTTCGAAGAGGCCGCTGCCCGGGGGTTGAGGACCCTTGCTTTAGCAGACCAAACAGGAAAATAACTCTAATTATACCTGGCCTAATGTTAGCAATTACAACCGCTATAATTGCTGAACTATTTGCTGAGATTCGTTTCCTGATACTTATTTGTCCTTTATTAACACGAGGTTAAAGCGATAGGTTATTAAATCAATAGAGTGCATCTATTACCACGGTATAAAATGCTTACTTGCAAAAATGTTGGCAAGTTTCTGTAGCTAGACCCAAGGTCAACCTTCATCATTTGACCTCAGAGGTCAATCTGCTTCTAATTGCTGGCTATCCTTGCAAGAAATCCGTCAATTTTATTCCCGTGACCGAGTGCTGTTATTTTCTCATTAAAAAAGGAAAATATTATTTAACTATACAATAGAATGGACCTATTAATTTAATATTAAAGTCCCTGTCTAACTTGTTAATAATATTAATCTTTTTTTTTTTCATTAATAGGTGAAGTCACTTAAAGTAGATCAGTGTATATTATAACATCAAAACGCCTTTGGTCTAAGGTGAACTTGTAAAATAATTCCGATCATGTTTCAAAAACGGAAGAAATTGGAAGTGTTGTTAATTCAGCGCCGCATACAGTTATAAACTTTATTTTGCTTGACTGATACTACAGCTTTAGAAGTTAGAGTTCCTTCACCAACAGTTTCAGAGGCCTATGCAAATCTATGAAGGTTGTATCCAACAGATATTCAAGAGGTAAAGCTTCCCAATTACTTGACAGGGATATTTCCAAGCCTAACACAAATTCTACAAAGTATTGCGTTTCCCTAAAATTCCACCTGTTATAGTAAATCTGCAGGAAGAAATTCATCAGGTGCACAATTGATCCATAATCATTTTTGACAAGATGCACCCAGTAACTGTACATCTGATTTTTTTTTTTGGCTTACAGTAGTCCAAATGACAGCATGTTTAAGATTTAGATACAATAACAGAGTTGGAAGGGACTTTGGAGGTCATCTAGACCAACCCCCTGCTCAGGCAGGAAAACCTATACCATTTCAGACAAATGGTTGTCCAATCTCTTCTTAAAAACATCCAGTGTTGGAGCACCCACAACTTCTGGAGGCAAGTTGTTCCACTGGTTAACTGTTCTAACTGTCAGGAAGTTTCTTCTTAGTTCTAGGTTGCTTCTCTCCTTGGTTAGTTTCCATCCGTTGCTTCTTGTCCTGCTTTCGGGCGCTTTGGAGAATAGCTTGACTCCCTCTTCTTTGGGGCAGCCCCTGAGATATTGGAAGACTGCTATCATGTCCCCCCTCGTCCTTCTCTTCATTAAGCTGGACATACCCAATTCCAGCAACCGTTCTTTATGTTTTAGGCTCCAGTCCCCCAATCATCTTTGTTGCTCTTCTCTGCACTCTTTCTAGAGTCTCAACATCTTTTCTACATTTCTCCCATTGCTATTAAACATACAGCCATTCTTTCTCCTTAAGAACAAGAAGTGGGTCTCACAAACCTGCGAGGCCACACAGGTGCTCTGGGCCCACCTTTCCCCCACAGCGTTGGTCATGCCTCTTTGAGTTTGTGCAACGCTGTAATTTTGATGTTCTCGGTCACCAAAATCAGAGTTGCTGTTGTCAGTTGCGAAGTCGTGTCCGATCCATCGCGACCCTATGGGCAACGTTCCTCCAGGCCTTCCTGTCCTCTACCATCTTCTGGAGTCCATTTAAGCTCACGCCTACTGCTTCAGTGACTCCATCCAGCCACCTCATTCTCTGTCGTCCCCTTCTTCTCTTGCCCTCAACCTTCCCCAGCATTAGGCTCTTCTCCAGTGAGTCCTTCCTTCTCATTAGGTGGCCAAAGGATTTGAGTTTTAGCTTCAGGATCTGGCCTTCTAAAGAGCAGTCAGGAAAATCAGAGTATTGGTTGCCTTTAAATTAATCTTGAGTTACGGACAAGCTGGTTTGTCAACCATTTGACGTTCCATTAACCCAGTTACAGATGAAACCACTAGGAAGTTTGGGTTCCTACCACAGGCAAAAGGAAACACACACCCCACATCCAAGATTTTAAAGTGTCATTATCCGGAGCCCTTGTGAACTGAAAATTTAGTACATTCCATATCTGTCAAATTCCACCAATCAATAATACATATTTCTAAGGTCGTGAGGCATAAAAATAGTCAAAACGTGAACGATAAGCTCTCATCTCTACATTCCATAAGTAGGATTCACTTGGGATTTTATCTCTCAAGCGCGCGCACACCATCTCTGTGCTTATATTTCTTTTTTTAAGCTAATTGAATTTTAATACCTTGTTCATCATTTTACAAAACACCTTTTCTGCCAAATAAAATATAATTGGGAAGGTGTTTAATCGGCCACATTAAGCAATATAGAGGACTTTCTTTCCACAAAGACAAGCTATCAAGAAAACCGATTACTTAACTGATTCATATTTAAGACACTGCCTCAGTGTCTAAGTGTTATATATAACCGGTATTAGGGCAAAAATCCATACATATTCCACAGTTCTTTACATTCAGCCCACTTGCTAATAATCACATTTTTCAAACTCTTTGGGTTGCTGTTGTTCCTATAGCCCAGGGTTAGGCAACCTCGGCTCTTTTATGACTCATGGACTTCAACTCCCAGAATTCCTGAGCCAGCTCAGGAATTCTGGGAGTTGAAGTCCATGAGTCATAAAAGAGCCGAGGTTGCCTACCCCTGCTATAGCCTGACTTTAGATAAGGAAATATCTAATACTTTCTGCCGAAATGTCTTGGCCTGCACACGCCATACTGCATTTCTAATTATTTAGATTTTTTTTTTTTATCCCATCTTGATTCTTTTTATAATAACTCAAGCTGGAGAATGTATCTAATGCTCCGCCCTCCTCCTATTTTCCCCATACCGAACCCATAAGTTGAGCTAGCTTTAGAGAGTGTGTGTGGTTGGACCAAAATCGCTCAGCCGGCTTTCAAGCTTAAGACGGGACTAGAACTCACCACCTCCTGGTTATTGATTCATAGTTATCCAGCCGGCTTTCAAGCCTATGGTGGGACTAGAACTCACCGTCTCCTGGTGATTGACTCATAGTCATCCAGCCGGTTTTCAAGCCTAAGGCGGGACTAGAACTCACTGCCTCCTGGTTATTGACTCATAGTCATCCAGCCGGCTTTCAAGCCTAAGATGGGACTAGAACTCACCGCCTCCTGGTGATTGACTCATAGTCATCCAGCCGGCTTTCAAGCCTAAGACGGGACTAGAACTCACCGTCTCCTGGTGATTGACTCACAGTCATGCAGCCGGCTTTCAAGCCTAAGGCGGGACTAGAACTCACCGTCTCCTGGTGATTGGCCAAAGTCACTCGGCTGGCTTTCAAGGCCAAGGCAGAACTAGAACTCACAGGTTCCTGGTTCCTAGCCTGGAGCCTTAACCATAGGCCAAACTGGCTTTTCTCATATTTTAGTTCCTACATATTTGCATCCGAGTCATCTTCCTTTCCTCTCTGGAGAAACCTGTAATGAACTGCCGCACATTCGTTTAACACACAGGGTACTAAGACCTGAAATTATTATCCCAGTGACAGGAATTTCAGTCCACTCTGAAAAAAATGAGATGGCATACACAATATCCTGCATCACTTTTCTTTTCCACTGTACTATCATCCCATTATGCTTTTATTTCGAATTTTTTCCACATTCTTTGAAACCACAGACGGAAGGGTTGACCGTTTCGGCTACTGATGGTGTTTGACCACGTGCTCGCAGCAAAGACTTAACGAGATTTTTGTCTTAATCTCTTAATTGCCACTGAGCGATCATCCAAATTTGATTAGCCAGTGCTGAACAGTTGGGAGTTTGAAAGAGGGATTTAGGTGTAGGATTAGTGCACGGTGTAAGCTGTAAAGTACCGTAAGAACATTATGTGAAGAGACAAAGAGGGAAGCCAGCTATTGCATCTTGGGAGAAGCAATAACTGAAATATTTGAAATATGTTTTCAATTGCAGGCAGGAACCCAGGGAGAACCGGTCAATTTCAAAGTCAACCGGTGGACTAACACAGGTCAAAAAGAAGGAAGAAAGTGGGTCCTGCGTATCTTGCAGCCAGAGGATGGTGGTGTTAGAAAACAGATCAGGAACTGGTTAGCACAGGAAACTAGCAGAATCCAACTGGATGTTAGGAGGAATTTCACAGTAGAATAGAATAGAATAGAATAGAATAGAATAGAATAGAATAGAATAGAATAGAATAGAATAGAATAGAATAGAATAGAATAGAATAGAATAGAATAGAATAGAATAGAATAGAATAGAATAGAATAGAATAGAATAGAATAGAATAGAATAGAATAGAATTACCGAGCAGAATAGAATAGAATGGAATGGAATGGAATGGAATGGAATAGAATAGAATAGAATAGAATAGAATAGAATAGAATAGAATAGAATAGAATAGAATAGAATAGAATAGAATAGAATAGAATAGAATAGAATAGAATAGAATAGAATAGAATAGAATAGAATAGAATAGAAGCTGGAAGGGACCCTAAAGGTCATTTGGTCCATCCCCCTTCTCAAGCAGGAGAACCTACACTATCTCAGACAGGTGAATGTCTAGTCTCCTCTTAAAAATCTCCAGTGATGGAGCGCCTTAATTCCAGGTTGCTTCTCTCCTTGATAAGTTTCCAACCATTGTTTCTCGTCCTGCCCTCTGGTGCTTTGGAGAACAACTTGATCCCCTCTTCTTTGGGGCAGCCCCTCAGATACTAGAACGCTGCTATCGTGTCTCCCCTATTTCTTCTTTTCTTTAGACTAGCCAAACCCAAGAACTGCAGCTCTTCTTCGTATGTTTTAGCCTCCAAGGCCTTGGATCATCTTAGTTGCTCTTCTCTGGATTTTTTTTTCCCCAAACTCTCAACGTCTTTTTTGTGAGTGGTGAGATGTTAACAGTTACAGGTGCTTGGTCACTGCAGATGTTCAAAGGAGAGACAGAGGGTGACCCGACAAGTGTTCTCCAAAGCACCTGAAAGCAGGAGAAGAAGCAACGGATGGAAACTAACCAAGGAGAGAAGCAACCTAGAACTAAGGAGAAATTTCCTGACAGCTAGAACAATTAATCAGTGGAACAATTTACCTCCAGAAGTTTTGAATGCTCCAACACTGGAGGTTTTTAAGAAGAGACTGGACAGCCATTTGTCTGAAATGGTATAGGGTTTCCTGCCTGAGCAGGGGGTTGGACTAGATGACCTCCAAGGTCCCTTCCAACTTCTTCTTCTTCTTCTTCTTCTTCTTCTTCTTCTTATTATTATTATTATTATTATTATTATTATTATTATTATTATTATTATTATTATTATATTATTATTATTATTATTATTATTATTATTATTATTATTATTATTATTTTATTGTTATTATTATTATTGGTAGGAGATAGCACTACGTGGAGCAGGAGATGGATTGATCTTAAGATCCCTCCCAACTTACATTTTCTAGGAGTCTAACCGAGATCTCCATCACCCCCCCCAAAAAAAAATCCCCCTCTTGAGCACATGGAATTACTTAAGTGCTTCGGCAGACAGCGGGCAGCCAAAATAATGAGCTCAAAGCAGCAGGGGAAGTGTGAAGTCTTCTTATCTTGTTAAGGCACGAGTGGCTTCCCTCCAGACCACAGCACAGGTAGATAAGACATCCATCCTCACTGCTGCAATACAGGAATCCAGGAGCTATGAATGCGGTGCAGTGAATGCCGATTTGGAGATGTAAAGGTGCCAAATTAAGGAAGGAAGGGGCGGGAGGGGGGGCGAGGGCGGGAAGGCTGCTAGTCAGATGTATGTTTTGACCCAGCCAAGAGGCTTTACTGATTGAGTCCACGAACCGGTTTAAAAGACAGCTGTCTGTCTCTCTCTTTGAGTAGCAGCTTACTCCTGGACTGGATTCCCACAGCCCCATCTCGTTTCCCCATCTTTTCTCGTCTCTTCCCGACTATCTTCTCCCGGTGGTTTCTTAGGATTTATCAACTGTTCTTTGTAGCTTCGGACGAATGGTTCTAACTATGATTTGTCACCTATGACCTGCTGCTTGCTGTTTATGTGTAGGCTGTGAGTTTATTTATTTTATTTATTTAGTTACATTTATATACCGCCCTATTCCCTGAGGACTCAGGGCGGTTTACAGGGAATTAAAAATCCAAAATACAAAAATTAAGAACCAAATTAAAAAATATTAAATTGACCCTGTACTCAATTAAAAGAACCCCAAATTAAAAATTCCTCCTCAGTCTGGGCCCGAGAGCTCGAAGAGCCAGGTCTTCAGGCCCCGGCGGAATGAACAGAGGTCGGGGGCAGTTCTCAGCTCCACCGGCAGCTGGTTCCAGAGGGCAGGTGCCCCCACCGAGAAGGCCCTATCTCTGGGTGTCACCCGCCGGCAGTCTCTCACCGGCGGCACCCTGAGCAGACCCTCCCTGTGGGAGCGCACTGGGCGAAGGGCGTTAGATGCCGGCAGCAGGTGTTCCCTCAGATATCCCGGACCCAGGCCATGTAGGGCTTTATAGGTGATAACCAGCACCTTGAATTTCACCCGGAGTTTATGCCCCGGAGACAAATCCCTTGTGTGTCCCGATCACACTTGGCCAGGAAAGAATTCCCTTCCCTTCTCTCTTTCCTTCTCTTTTCCTTTCTCTTCTCTTCTCTTCCTTCTTTCATTCTCCCCTCTCCTCTCTCTTCTCTTCCCTCTATCATTCTCCCCTCCTTTCGTTCTCTTTTCCCTTCCCTTCTCTTACATTCTCCCCTCCCCTCCCCTCTTCTCTTCCCTCTATCATTCTCCCCTCCCCTCCTTCTTTCTCTTCTCTTCCCTCTATCATTCTCCCCTCCCCTCCTTCTTTCTCTTCTCTTCCCTCTATCATTCTCCCCTCCTTTCGTTCTCTTTTCCCTTTCCTTCCTTCATTCTCCCCTCCCCTCCTTCTTTCTCTTCTCTTCCCTCTATCATTCTCCCCTCCTCTTTCATTCTCTTTTCCCTTTCCTTCCTTCATTCTCCCCTACCCTCCTTCTTTCTCTTCTCTTCCCTCTATCATTCTCCCCTCCTCTTTCATTCTCTTTTCCCTTCCCTTCTTTTTTTCATTCTCCCCTCCCCTCCTTCTTTCTCTTCTCTTTCCTCTATCATTCTCCCCTCCTTTCATTCTCTTTTCCCTTCCCTTCTTTTTTTCATTCTCCCCTCCCCTCCTTCTTTCTCTTCTCTTTCCTCTATCATTCTCCCCTCCTTTCATTCTCTTTTCCCTTCCCTTCTTTTTTCATTCTCCCCTCCCCTTCTTTCTCTTCTCTTCCCTCTATCATTCTCCCCTCCTCTTTCATTCTCTTTTCCCTTTCCTTCCTTTTCTCCCCTCCCCTCCTTCTTTCTCTTCTCTTTCCTCTATCATTCTCCCCTCTTTCATTCTCTTTTCCCTCCCCTCCTTCTTTCTC
This sequence comes from Vipera ursinii, assembly GCF_947247035.1. NCBI lineage: Eukaryota > Metazoa > Chordata > Lepidosauria > Squamata > Viperidae > Vipera > Vipera ursinii. The sequence goes on from NC_139521.1 coordinate 73,600,603, forward strand.
TTCTCTTCCCTCTATCATTCTCCCCTCTTTCATTCTCTTTTCCCTTCCCTTCTTTTTTCATTCTCCCCTCCCCTTCTTTCTCTTCTCTTCCCTCTATCATTCTCCCCTCCTCTTTCATTCTCTTTTCCCTTCCCTTCTTTTTTCATTCTCCCCTCCCCTCCTTCTTTCTCTTCTCTTCCCTCTATCATTCTCCCCTCTTTCATTCTCTTTTCCCTTCCCTTCTTTTTTCATTCTCCCCTCCCCTTCTTTCTCTTCTCTTCCCTCTATCATTCTCCCCTCCTCTTTCATTCTCTTTTCCCTTCCCTTCTTTTTTCATTCTCCCCTCCCCTCCTTCTTTCTCTTCTCTTCCCTCTATCATTCTCCCCTCTTTCATTCTCTTTTCCCTCCCCTCCTTCTTTCTCTTCTCTTCCCTCTATCATTCTCCCCTCTTCTTTCATTCTCTTTTCACTTCCCTTCTTTTCCCTCCTCTATTCTCCCTTCCCCCGTTTCTCTTTCCCTTCTCTTCCCTCTCTCTTTTCCCTTCTGTTCTCTTCCCTCTCACATTCATCCCCTGCCTTTCGTTTCTCTTTCCTTTCATTCTCCTCTCACCTCCCCTCCCCTTCCTTTCCCTTCCGTTCTCATAGTTCTGGGCTGGGTTCAGTGCTGTCAATCAAAAAAACGAAGCCAGCTGGCTCCTCTCTTTCTATCCAGGAGACGGCATTTCTTCTGTTGCTAGTCTGGATCTATCCTGCCCGGAGACAGGATTGCATTCCTGATCTACGCCGCTTTTATTCTTCACCCCTTTCAAAGGGTCTTCTGTCTCTTGCCTGGCTCCACTTGAATCACAGCCCTGTCAATCACCGACAATCCAGCCTGTCCGCTGTCTTTCAGGCGGAACCGGATTTCCCCTTCCTTCCTTTGTCCCGTTTCTCCTAACCCAATACTGAGTGGGGGGGTAGTCCTCGGCTTACGACCGCAACTCAGCCCAAAGCTTCCATTCCCAAGCAAGACATGTGTTAAGTCAATATTGCCCCGCTCTACGGCTTTTCTTGCCACAGTTGTTAGGTGAATCATTGAAACCGTAAAGTCAGTAACACGGTCGTTAAGTGGATCTGGATAACACCGCCCCCCCCCCTGGCTTTGCTTGTCAGAAGGTCACCAAAGGGGATCATCTCTCTCTCTCTCTCTCTCTCTCTCTCTCTCTCTCACACACACACACACACACACACACACACACGGGACACGGCAGCTGTCAAAAAACACCACAAAACATTCCAGTTACCAAGCATCCGAATTTTGATCGCGCGACCATGGGGATGCTGCAACGGTCGTTAAGTGTGAAAAATGGTTGCCAGTCCATTCTTTCGGTGCCGCTGCTTAACTTTGAGTGGTCACTAAACAAATGGTCGAGGACTACTTTATACTCCTCCATCCAGCTCTGTTGTGCTTCTTTGTTATTTTCTTCTTCTTTATAACACGCAGAATGCTCCTTGAATATGCTGCAGCACAAAGTCTTACAGTGCTGCGTAACCTAAACGGTGGGGGCTGCCTTACTAGCTGCTCAGGGCTTCAATATATATATATATATATATATATATATATATATATATATATATATATGCATATATATACATATATATATATATATATACATATATACATACATATATATATATATATATATATATATATATATATATACATATATACATATATACATATATATATATATATATATATATATATATATATATATATATATATATATATATATATATATATATATATGTTTTCTGAGGTTTTCACGGGTGCCTGTATGTGGATCCTTGGTTTTTCGGGTATATATATATATATATATATATATATATATATATATATATATATATATATATATATATATATAATAGCTGTTTATTGTTAAAATAGTAAAAACAATGAAAACAATAAAAACAACTATTTAGATACCTAAAACAACCTAGCTTTCGCTGGTCCACTGCTAGTATTTACCCTGATGACGCTGGCAGTGGACCAGCGAAAGCTTTATAATTATCTTGTGGGCTGCGTTACTAGCTGTTGAGGGCTTCAACAAACTCATACAAACTCATATATACATACGTGTGTGTGTGTGTGTGTGTGTGTGTGTGTGTGTGTTATTGTTATCTTGCGGGGCTGCTTTACTAGCTGCTCAGGGCTTCAACAAACCCATTTATGTATGTATGTATGTATGTATATTATTGCTGTTATCTTGCGGGCTGCCTTACTAGCTGCTCAGGGCTTCATGTGGCCCATGGGCCCTGGGTTGGTCCAGAGAGTCCTAGGTCTGGAAGGGACCTGGAGGTCTAACCCAACACCCACCCACCCCACCCCACCCCGACAAAGAAGCAATCTTTATACCATCCCGGACAAACGACTATCCAATCTTTTCTTGACAATCTCCAGAGATGGAGCATCCACAACCCTGGAAGCGAGCTGTTCCACTGATTAATGATTCTCACTGTCAGCAAGTTCCTCCTTAGTTCCAGGCGGGATCTTCCTCCGAGAAGTTTCTACTCAACTGCTTCTTGTTCTGCCCTCAGATGCTGTGGAGAATAAATCAAGGCAAGCTGTTCCACTGGCTGATTCTCCTCCCTGTTAGAGAAATTTCTCCTGAATTCCAAGTTGCTTCTCTCCTCCATCAGTTTCCGACCGTTGTTTCTCGTCCTTCCCTTTGGAGCTTTGGAGAACAACCTGACACCCCCCCTTCTGCCTGGAGGGTCTACTCTTTCAGGTTCAATCCCAGTCCTTGATCAGTTGTTATAAACTAGGGAGGTGATTCGGGGCCACTGGCCTTAAGACAGACTTTCTACTCGATTTGAGCTCATTTCTGTGGGCAACCCCATTTCGGATGGCTAGTAAAAATGAACTTCAACGGTGAACTGACTGGTCACCTCAAATAGAAATGATGTATTTTTTTTAAAATAAGCTTTACTCTTGTTACAGGGTTTTTACTGTCCTGAAATTGTTACCTGGCTTTGGGGTTTTGATACGCTTCCGAAGAGGGGCAGCTGTAGAAATTGGAATAAAAGAAATAAAAATCCCCTTTGTTCAATTGAAACAATAAAATAATTTCATTCTGAAACCAATAATTACGATGTGAGGCGGCTTTCTGACAACTCTGTAAACTAAGTGTGCAGAATTCTCATGTGTATCACGCTGAACCTGCAAAGCGTAGATCCGTAGACCAGGAAGCAGTACACTTAATAAACAAGCAAGGATTTAATATGCTCACTTTCGTAAGGGTACAGACCTATATCAGGGGTAGGCAACCTTGGCTCTTTTATGACTCGTGGACTTCAATTCCCAGAATTCCTGAGCCAGCATGGCTCAGCTTGGAAACCTCTCCCTTTCTCCTCAGCATGGCTGGCTGAGGAATTCTGGGAGTTGAAGTCAACGAGTCATAAAGCGGCCTAGGCCTAGGCCAGGGGCAGGCAACCTTGGCTCTTTTATGACTCGTGGACTTCAATTCCCAGAATTCCTGAGCCAGCATGGCTCAGCTTGGAAACCTCTCCCTTTCTCCTCAGCATGGCTGGCTGAGGAATTCTGGGAGCTGAAGTCCACGAATCATAAAAGAAGGTTGCCTACTCCTGGCGTAGGCCTAGACTGCTTTATGACTTGTGGACTTCAACTCCCAGAATTCCTGAGCCAGCCACGCTGAGGAGAAAGGGAGAGGTATCCAAGCTGAGCCACGCTGGCTCAGGAATTCTGGGAGTTGAAGTCCACGAGTCATAAAAGAGCCAAGGTGGCCTACCCCTGACCCATATTAACACTTTTTTGTAGTCTTACCCCTTAACCAAAATTGTGTTAAATTATTTCATTGCATTTACTTTTATATTGCAGCACATCTATTTTAATCGAAGCATCCCAAATATACCCTGTTGTTTATCCAGTTTATAAACAGCCCCCAGATAAAAGATGTTTTCTGAAGAAAACTAGGAAAGTGGTGGAGAAACAGTGTGAGGGAAGGGAAACCTCTTTAAATTCTAAAGAAAAAATGGAAATCATTGCTGACATGAGACCTTAAAAAAAAGAGTTTCAAGTCTAATAAGGGATTTATTTTTTAATGTGGTTTCATGCTTCCGTGTCTCTTCTCACTACTACATCCATCATTGTTGGTGTTAACCATCTTAAAGTTCAATGCAAACCAGCAACAAGAAACTGCAGTGTCAGAAAAATACAGCGTAGATACAGTTTCTGTTTCCATACATTTTTGGGAATTGAAGCCCACAAGTCTTAAGAGTTGTCAAGGTTGGACACCCCTGCTATAGACAGAGAGGTATGGAGTTCGCTAGGAAGGAACCGAAAGCAAACAAATGGACTTGGTTCCAGATTCTGAGATCATCTCTATCAGAAGTGTGGCAGCAATAAAATAAGTTTTAAATTTTGGGGAAGAGAGGAATTAGATGAAACATTATGAATCTGCATAAATGCTTTGCGACATGCTGCCCAGGTGTTCTCTTTGGAAACATCAAGCTTCCTGTGAAATTTTCATGGAATGCACTCTTCTTATGGAGGTTGCTCATATAGATTATAGATGGATGGGTGGATGGATGGATGGATGGATGGATGGACGGACAGGCAGATTGACGAATGGATGAATGGATGGATGCTGGATGGATGTGTTCTGTTCCAGCCTACGACCGGCCTTGTTTGTATGTCAGGGACAACCCCTTTTTCCTTTTTACAGTCAATAGGCTGGAAAAACCCAACCCAAATTTATTTACAGGTCAAACAAAAAAGCAACAGAATATTTCCTTCAATAAATGAATCAAAATATCAAACAAGCGTCAACAAACAGGAATGAAACAAAAGTATCAAGAACAGACCAGGATTCCCCTTAGAATGTCTCCAAACAGTTGCCTTCAGCAACCAGCACTGCCCACACCTTCCCCTTTTATTATCTGTCCCAAGGCATGGCTTCTCACTGCCTTCTCCTCCTCTCACTGAGTTGCCTCATTGATTTTCTCTGCTCTGCTCTGCTGGATTGCCTTCTGCTTCTAGCATCTCTGAACAGATTCAGCTGTGACTCCTGTGAGTCCAACACCTCTTCCTCACACAGCTGAGCCTCATGAGGAACACGACTGGAGGGGCCAGGCTGAGAGTCCTGCAGTGCATCAGAGCCTCCGTCTGACACCAAAGGCTCTCCAAACCCCTCCTCAGATTCATCGGACTCAGCTGCTGGGAGCACAGGCTGACACTGAATCACAACAGGATGGATGGATGATGGATGGATGGATGGATGGATGGATGGATGGATGGATGGACGGACAGACAGACAGACAGACAGACAACCTTTACTGTCATTTTTTTACTATGGGCACAATGGCACACATTAAAAACAAAATTTAGTTCCTTGCTCTCAAAGTGTATACATACATAACACACATTTAAACATACTATAAACAACATGTGTATAGACCTACACCCTTACATATAAGTAGTGGTGGAATTCAGCCAGTTCGGACCACTTCGGCAGAACCAGTAGCTAATTTTTTGTTGCCCAGGCCCAGAATAGACTTCCAGAAGTGGCATCCAGACAGAAGACCAGTTGTTCACATAATTGAATCCCACCACTGCATATAAGTAACCTATAAATATTAATCACTGACCATCTTGAATACATAACGGAAGGAGGAAGTTTTAGAGTTCACAAGGTTAATACTGTATGGAACAAAACTGTGACTGAATTATCTATTATCTATCTGTTTGTATCCACATCTCTATATCCTAACACACATACCCCATCATGAAATAGATAAAAATTATCGTACCATCCTGAGACTTATCAATTTGAATATGTATTAGTATTAATACAGATTTTATTTTCCTGGGCTCCAAGATCACCGCAGATGGGGACTGTAGCCAAGAAATTAAAAGACGCTTGCTCCTGGGGAGGAAAGCCATGGCAAATCTAGACAGCACACTAAAAAGCAGAGATATCACCCTGCCAACAAAAGTGCGTATAGTCAATGCTGTGGTCTTCCCACTTGCAACGTATGGCAGTGAAAGTTGGACCATGAGAAAGGCTGAGCGCCAAAGAATCGAGGCCGTTGAACTACGGTGCTGGAGAAGACTCCTGCGAGTCCCTTGGACTGCAAGGCGATCAAACCGGTCAGTCCTAGAGGAGATCAACCTTGACTGCTCTTTAGAAGGCCAGATCCTGAAGTGGAAACTCAAATACTTTGGCCACCTAATGAGAAGGAAGGACTCACTGGAGAAGAGCCTAATGCTGGGAAATATTGAAGGCAAGAGAAGAAGGGGATGACAGAGAATGAAGTGGCTGGATGGAGTCACTGAAGCAGGAGGCGTGAGCTTAAATGGTCTCCAGAAGATGGTAGAGGACAGGAAGGCCTGGAGGAACGTTGTCCATGGGGTCGCGATGGGTCGGACACGACTTCGCAACTAGCAACAACAACATTAGTATTAAATTCCTGAGTTCCAGGCTTGTCAGAAAATATTGATCTCTGCATCTACATATATGTCAGCGTTTTTTTTTCTTTCTTTCTGTTACAAGCTGAAAATGTTACTGATTTGTACAGCATTACAGAAGTATTATAGACTAGAAGACCTCCAAGGTCCCTTCCTGCTCTATACTATTCTATAATTATAACCTGGCTGCCTACATCTTTTACCATTTATATCAGTTATCAAGGTTGGACACCCCATTGTCTAGAGGGATCTCTGCCACAAACTCATTTTTTTCTCTCTCCACAAAAAGAGAAGAACCATAAAAACAGGTGTTTGTATACTTTAACGAACATGTACAACGCCCGCTGACAAAATATGTCTTCTTGCAGATGTCTGCCTAATTGCAAATATATCTGGAGGCCCTCCAAAAAAAAATTGCATTACATTCAAAAAGAGCCAGATTGTTGAGATCTACTGCAATGTTGTCAAGCTATCACAAGGCTGACTACTTCTTTTATTGCCTTTTGTCAGCTGAGGTTATCTAAGTTTTGGCAGGGTAACTGTATGAATAATGTATAGCATCAAGCCAGAGAGAGTCCTTTTGTGTTGAAATGACAGCAGGAAAGAGAAACGTAGTATATTTTCATCAAACTTCTCTGTAATCTCATCTCAGCATTTAATCGTGCAGTTACGGAAGTCTTCCCATCAAAAGGAGGATTCATAAAAAGAAAACAGCGGTCCGACTGAATACATATCCCAATTTGAGAAGCATTTTTCAATACATTCTTGATGCAACAGAAAGCTTTTATATGACGTGCTAAGATAGAATTTAAATTATATTTCCTTTCTGAAACACTTTTCATCCTCCGGCCCTGCCCTACATCGATCGTCTATCTACAACACAAAGTTTTTACCCATGGCTTTATTTCGTGTCAAGTAGAGAGACAGCAGAGAAAGCTGCAGAAGATGAAAGTGGAAACTGATCTTCTTTCTTGGATTTTTTTTTCTACGTGTTTTGTTTTTCCTTTCGATCAGACTTTTCCAACGCATCTATAATTTTGCAACAACAAACACAACGTATGATCATACAGGGGATCCTCGACCTACGACCACTCGTTTAGGGATTATTCAAAGTTAAAATGGCACTGGAAAAAGCGACGTATGACTGCTTTTCACAGTCTGCGGTAGCCCACCCACCCCCCCACGATCAAAATTCAGACCTTTGGCAACGGACTCGTATTTACAACGGTTGCAGTGTCCCGGGGTCACGTGATCCCCTTCTGACAAGCAACATCAATGGGGAAGCCCAGAATCACTTAACAACTGGTTGACTAAATTGAACAGTTGCAGCAGTCCGCTTAGCAACCCTGGCAGGAGAGGTGGTAAAATGGAGCAAACTCACTTAACGTTTCATTTAGCAACAGAAATTTGGGGCTCAGCTGTGGATGTTAAGTATGTATGGGAGTAGAGAAAGCCAACCAGCCTTCCGTCTCACACTCTTTGACAAATTCAGAAAGATCAATATATACGTCTCACAGGATTTTTACAACACTGATATAGCCGTGTTCCAATATTTCAGGGGCTGCCCCAAAGAAGAGGGAGTCAAGCTGTTCTCCAAAGCCCCTGAAGGCAGGACAAGAAGCAACGGATGGAAAATTATGAAGGAGACAAACAAGCTAGAATTAAGCAGAAACTTCCTGACAGTGAGAACAATTCATCAGTGGAACAACCTGCCTCCAGAAGTTGTGGGTGCTCCAACACTGGAGATTTTTAAGAAGAGACTGGACAGCCATTTGTCTGGAATGGTAAAGGGTTTTCTGCCTGAGCAAGAGGTTGGAGTAGATGATCTCCAAGGTCCCTTTCAACTATTTTTTATTATTATGAAACTCAGTCAACTGAACAGTCAAATTGACCAGCACTAATGGTTGACACGGGCTGCTGCCAGCATCCTAGGTATCAACCAGGTATCTCCTTAAAATGTAAGATGTTCCAAGTAGCACAGTTTTCTGTAGCTTTGCTGGAGTGATTGCAGGAAAATGCAATTTCTTGATGTATTTTGCAAAGATTTTGGACATAGTTCCCAGTGCCCCAATGACAATGGGTATCACTGTTTCACGTTTCATCCATAGTCGCGCACTTTCGATGGCCAGGTTGCAGTATTTTGTAATTTTTTCCACTTCTTTTTCTTCGACTCTGGCATCTCCCGGTACAGCGATATCTACGACTGCGATATCTGGCGTGTTGTGTTCCAAATGGCGATCTGTCTGTATTCGAAAGTCCCACAAGATCTTCACCCTCTCATTCTCGACAACTTTTTCCACCCTATGTTCCCATGACTTTTCGGACACAGGCAAGTCGTATTCTTTAGACAATGCCTACTGGATGATGATGATGATGATGATGATGATTTACTATCATTTAAATTTTTTCCTTGTAATGCAAGAGATGCCACAGGTATAAATTCATAGGACAGAGGCGCAAAAATCGGCAACATTCAATCCTCAATATAAATGCACAAGTATTCTCCCTACACATACTAACTTTTACCGGCAACGTATTTAACTATTACCGTTTACGGCTTGGTTGACTAATAGCTGAAATGGAAGAAAAGATTCTTATGTAAAGAGAATCGTAATCAGGAAGCAGGACAAAAACAAAAAATAGCACGAAGCACATCCAGTAGTCTTTTGTTATTTCTATGTCAAGCCTAGAGGTTGCTGTCGCTGTTCATGAATAATTCAATGTCGGAGGAACCGCTGCACGTCTAGAATTTGCTGACGTGGCACCGTCATTAATTTTCACGGGGAATTCTGGTTCTCGTTCTCAAGATATTCTGGGATAGGTGGGGACAACCCTGGGGCGGCACACAATTTTCAAAATATTCTCCAACGCGGTGGGTCCTCGACCTTATGGACCACGGTGACGAACCGTCGAGACTTAATTCACGATTTACATCATAACCTTTCTTCAAGCCTCGGGGTGGATGCTACCACTGCTCAGGCATATGAGTGTGCCAAAGGTGTTTTTTTTTCAGGAGGCAACAGGAGTTTTTTGTTTTTCTCTTTGAAGACGTTTTGCTTCTCCTCCAAGAAGCTTCTTCAGCTCTGACCGGATGGTGGGGAAGGGAAGGATTTATATACTCCTTGCAGACAGCCGGTCATTTGCATCCTTTTACAGAGTCATTGAGGCCACTTGGAGGTTTGTCTGTGTCCTCCGGGTCACCTGAGTGGTGCAAAATGAGTGTGAAGCCTTCTTGGCTGCAGGAGGTTTTCTGCCCTGCCCTTCCTGCAGCCAAAAAGGCTCCTCCACACCCATTTAGACCACTCGGTTGACCCTCAGCACACAGATCAACCTCCAGGTGGCCTCAACGACTCGCTAAAAGGATGCAAATGACCAACTCTCTGCAAGGAGTATTAATCCTTCCATTCCCCATCATCCGGTCAGAGCTGAAGAAGCCTCTGGGATGAGAAGCGAAATGTCTTCAAAGAGAAAAAAAAAAGTCCAGTTGCTTCCTGAAAAGAAAAATGACCTTTGGGACAACCATGACCTGGATGACTGAGAATGTCCATAGACATTTAGCATATGAGCCGGTTTCTCCTTTGATCCAAAATCATTTTACTGTGTTAAAGTAATATGTAACAAAGATATGGGTGAACAAATTCACAAAAATAAAACTAGAGAAGAAATGAGAAGAGGAATGAGTATAGCCTTTACTGTATCATTAGCGATGGGCGCTCCATCACTGGAGGTTTTTAAGAGACTGGACATTCACCTGTCTGAGATGGTATAGGTTCTCCCGCTTGAGCAGGGGGCTGGACTAGAAGACCTCCAAGGTCCCTTCCAGCTCTATTCTATTCTATTCTATTCTATTCTATTCTATTCTATTCTATTCTATTCTATTCTATTCTATTCTATTCTATTCTATTCTATTCTATTCTATTCTATTCCATCCCATTCTATCATTATTCTATTCTATTCTATTCTATTCTATTCTATTCTATTCTATTCTATTCTAAAATTTACTTTCTGAGCATCATTTACTAAGAATGCTACAACTGGAGATGGAAAGGTGAATTAGGGAATAAAGGCCACAAAATGGCCTGACTAGATGGCACTTTCTTCATTCCTATGCAGACATTCTCCATCCACAAGAGGTTTTGTTGGCCATAAAGATACAAATATTTGATGTCTGTCAAATTCCATCCTTTATGCTGGTTCAAGTTCTTTCTTTTAATTAAAACAACAGCTGCATCTTTAAAGACCCACTAATTCTTAACCACATAAAATCTGAACCGTGTGGTCCAAATATATACAGGTTCTGAAAAGATGCTTACATTCACTGAATATCATTGACTTTTACTATGCTGCGTCAGGAAGATGTAAAAAAAAATGTGGATATATCGGTGCATACCCACATTCAAGAAGAAGCAAAGACTGGGGTAACCCAATTTAAGTTTACTTAAGGACTATGTAGAAATTAAATGAACTCTAGAATAATTGCTCTGAAACTCAACAAAATACATTGAATTTAATCCTGATAAAGCCCAGTTCTGAAATTCTGCTCTCTGCCTTAATGATATTGGTAATTTTTTTCAATAGCACTGTTGTGACTCAGGGCCAGCCTGTGGGTCCGACAGCCGGCTCCGATGTATCGGATGACTCAGATGTGGGGGAGGAGGGAAACGAACCGGCTGATGATGGTTTGGAGGCTTTGCAGAGCCCTCAGCCGGGGACCTCTTCTCAGCTGCGTGAGCCCGAGAGTGTGGAGGAAGATGACCCACAGCTGGCCCTGTTCAAGGACGCCCGACGCAGGAGGCAGTCGAGCAGGAACAAACAAAGAAAGGCTGTGGGACTCCTCGGGAGGAGGCACAGGGAGACCACGCCCTGAGCTCTCTATAAAAGGAGTGTTTGGGGAGGGGCTGGTTGCTGAAAGCAACTCTTCCGCTTGAGAAGACAAGCTCTAGTGTTTTTGTTAACTGCGTAATAAATCTTGGCAGATGCCTTTTAGCCTTGGACGCTCTCCAGTCTCTTCTTTCTGAATAGGGGTTTGCCTTACTACAAGGCCAGAAGAGGGCTGGTTCAGAACAAGCACTTTGTGAGTGGACAGGTATATAAGCTTCATGAACAAAGCAAGCAACGTAATTCAGAAAGCTTGAACACTGAACATTAAAAACACGCTAATTATATTTTTGCCCAAACCAAAAATGGCATTACTAATGAGCTTCAGGTTTGTGCATTCCAGTTTATGCTTTTCTAGCACAGATGTGAGTAAGATACAGAATAGTAGGAAATTCTGAATTAGATTAATGGCCGTTTTGCGTTTCATCCAACCTCTAAACCAGGTGTCTTCAAACTGGGCCCTTTTGTGACTCGTGGACTTCAACTCCCAGAATTCCTCAGCCAGGCCTGCTGGCTGAGGAATTCTGGGAGTTGAAGTCCACGAGTCACAAAAGGGCCCAGTTTGAAGAGCCCTGCTCTAATCTAATACTGCAAAGGGATCGCTGCTAACCTACAAACCCGTGTTGAGAATTCCAGGAACTTCCAAGAGGCTGACTCTAAACTCAAGTCAACTTTTTAACAATAGCTAAACAATAATGTCAATAAACAAGCATATGTCATAAGCCGATTTAATCATAGCTAGGACGAACGACTAAATTTTCGGCTTTGGGTAGCGTGGAAAGCTATATAGTCCCTTTAACTGGAAAATGAAAGTTTCCTTACTCCTTTTTGCAGCCACGCCAGAGAGGAAGAGGAAGCATCAAAACGTTAAACTAAAAACGTGCCCCGTGTGTTGTGTCCAAACCATCCCTTACTCCTAAATGTTTGCTTCGTTTGCTCTCATTAGGGAACAAAAGAGATGGTGATCTTTCACGGCAAGTTCGTACCTCAAGTGCTCAGACGATGAAACGACTGCAAAAACTCCCAATTTCTGTTGATCTGATTATAACAAGTAGCAAACTCAGTATTTTAGAAAAGCAGCTGCAACCCATTTTATCTCTATTTAGAAAGCAGACGTAGAATAGATGAAAAGCATTCACATTTTCTCCCGAGGCACCCTTTATAGGCACATGTAAATTATATCTCAGAGTTGTTGTTTTTATTACTCAAGGCTATGTTTCCTTTCCCAAGCAATTTCTGTAATTTTAGTTTAGCGAGAGATGCGATGATTTAATAAAAAAAAAATTACTAGACACCTTTCACGAAACACCAAACACAGAATCAATAAACGTATAAAGGTGACATTGAGACATCCAATTCAATCCCCCCCTGCTCGGGGCAAAAATCTATATTAAAGTACCTGAGAGCTATACAGGGTCTAATTGAACACTATCAACAAATGGGGTCCTAGCATCACTCTGAGCAACTGGTTACACCCCTAAAGTGGTCCATCCGTTAGGACAGGGGTCTCCAAACTCGGCCCTCTGATGACTTGTGGACTTCAACTCCCAGAATTCCTCAGCCAACGTGCCTGGCTGAGGAATTCTGGGAGTTGAAGTCCACAAGTCATCAAAGGGCCCCGTTTGAAGACCCCTGGTCTAAGTGCTAGCGCTGGTGCTGTTCCTAAGCTCTTCCAGGCCTTGCATACCTAGTTTTGTAGCTAACTTGCTGAGCCTTGGTGGAGCAGTGGGCTAATTTATTTATTTATTTATTTATTTATTTTAATTCCATTTATATCCCACCCTTCTCCGAAGACTCAGGGCGGCTTACAAGCCTCCTTAAGTAACACCAGCTGCCTGCAATTAGTGCAGGTTCGAGTCCCACCAGGCTCAAGGTTGACTCAGCCTTCCATCCTTCCGAGGTAGGTAAAATGAGGACCCAGATTGTTGGAGGCAATTAAGCTGACTTTGTAATAATGCCGCTTGGGGGGGGGGGGCGAAAGCCCTAATAAGCAGGCATATACATAGAATGAAGGCTATTGCTAAGCACATTTAATTTGTGCTTAGATTGTAAGCCGCCCTGAGTCTTGGGAGAAGGGCGGGATATAAATGAGATTAAAATAAAAAAATAAAAAAATATAAAAAACTGGCAGACTTGCTGGTTGCTAAAATGAAGAGGCAACAGGGGCACCGATGGATGCCGCATTCAAATAGCAGGGCACTGCATTCTCCACCAGGTGCACTGCAGGAAGGCCCCATGCGGTGCACATCACTGGGACTAAACGTGAGGTTAGGATCCAGCTGGAGCTCGGCACTGATCCCGGAGCTTCTGCTGAGCCCAGAAGAAGCGCTGATCAGCTGAAATGTTGCAACATCTCCAGGGTCTTGTGATTTACATCCAGATGCTTGGCAACTGATTCATATTTATGACGGTCACAGTGTCCCAGGGTCATGTGAAGTGACCAAAACCTGCTGCAGCCACCCAGCAGACAGGGGGGAATAAAAACCAAACACCCACCCCACCCCACCCCTGCTGCCAATCCTCAACAGAAATGCCCACAACCATGAAAACCTCGGACAAGGAGGAAGAGCGCCACCGGGCTGGCAGGCAGGTGTCTTGCTCGGCTGTGGCTTGGGGGGGGGGGCTTTTTTCAGTGCCATTGTAACTTCGAACAGTCACTAAGCGAACTGTTGTAAGTCGAGGACTACCTGTACTTCATCGCTTTTTTCCTTTTTTTTTTTTTTTTTTTGGTCATCAGGTTTTTGACCCCTTGCTAGGCGACTGGTGGTACTCGGATGTTGCCATATCCTAAAAGTGGTGGGTGAAAAGGTTGAAAAGCCCTGGACTAGAAGACAGAGGGACAAAGTTAGGAAGGATCCATCCTAATTGGTCAAACGGTTCAAAATAGCAGCAGGAAATCCGTACCTTCAGACTGGCAAGATTCTGTCAAATGTCATTCAATGACGCTGGCAGGCCACTGAAAGCTGGGAACAAGATTGATTGATTGATTGATTGATTGATTGATTGATTGATTGATTGATTGGATTGGATTGGATTGGATTGGATTGGTTTGTTTGTTTGTTTGCAGGATTTGGAGCCATCTATTTCCCTGTCCTACCAGAGCACATCCTTGTGCAGGGTAACGAGTCTCTTTTTTGTGTGTGTCACAGACTATTTCATCCTATTGTTAACAAAGTGGCAATTAACACCGGTGGAATGTACGTGGAAGGCAAAAATCAAATAATGATTCCAAAGCAAATTGCTACTCATTTTGCTTGTCAACTTTTCCTTTTGTAGCTTAACGGTATGAATTATTTTGGCCTAATCAGACCTGCGCACGCTCTAATTTTTTGCATGTTAACAACTGCACGGTTTTGTATTTCCCGTACAAGTTAAATCACTTAGGCGTTAACTTTTTAATGATGCTTCCCAGCACAACGTTGAGCGATCTGTTCACTTTTCGTACGCTGGGAACAAGTTCTCAAAACTCTGAAACTGCAGTCTTAAAATTGTCTCGGTATAGGGTTTCCTGCCTGAGCAGGGGGTTGGACTAGATGAGCTCCAAGGTCCCTTCCAACTTTATTATTATTGTTGTTGTTGTTGTTGTGAGCAGGCTTCATCCAAACAATAGAAGGGGAGAGCAAACAAATAGAGGGCAAAACCAAAGAAAAAAGGGGTGAAATTGTGACAAGCTATTCTCTAAAGCAAGGGTCTTCAAACTTGGCCCTTTTATGACTTGTGGACTTCAACTCCCAGAATTCCTCAGCCAGGCACGGTGGCTGAGGAATTGTGGGAGTTGAAGTCCACAAATCATAAAAGGGCCAAGTTTGAAGACCCCTGCTCCAAAGCATCTGAAGGCAGGACAAGAAGCAACGGATGGAAAACAATCAAGGAGAGAAGCAACCTAGAACTAAGGAGAAACTTCCCGACAGTCAGAACAATTCACCAGTGGAACAGCATGCCTCCAGAAGCTGTGAATGCTCCAACACTGGAGGTTTTTAAGAAGAGACTGGACAGCCATTTGTCTGAAATGGTATAGGGTTTCCTGCCTGAGCAGGGGGTTGGACTAGATGACCTCCAAGGTCCCTTCCATCATCATCATCATCATCATCATCATCATCATCATTATTATTATTATTATTATTATTATTATTATTATTATTATTATTATTATTTCCATGAACATCTGCAAAGACAGAGAAGTCTAGTTTTGGTTTTAATCTGGGCTATTGGCCTAGTAATCATGAAATAGCTCACAATGGTATGTGCTCCGATGAGGAGAGGGGGCAAAATACAAATCAAATCAAATCTTAATTACAGTCACAGACCCACATAAGGCAGAATATAAATGACATGGCTTTTTTAAAAAAAGGGGAAAAAATGGAGCAAGCTCTATACTCCAAGAGAGAGGAAAAATGCATTTCTTTCCAAATGACCACACATAAACACATTAATACAATTAGTCTGAAAAAAACAAGAGCTGGTAATTGACTGGTTCTATAATAACTGGGATGGTCTTCTGGCTCAAATGTTAGACAAAGTGCAAATGAACTGGGTGGAATGTCATAAATAAGAACTTCACACAAAAAAAACCACAACTTTTTAAAGGAGGCTTATTATCTTCTCCTACGAGTATGGGTTAAAAAAAACCCTTTAAAGGCGAGATGGTTTGCTGAACATAATTTAGCTGAACAACCTTCTGGCTGGCAAATCAAAATGAAATAGGGAAAGCCCAAAGGGTCATTGACTCCAAGTTTTTCTTATTCTTTATTCAAGCCGTGTCTTCCAATTGTTCAACTCAGGTAGGATTCTAATTTCTCAGTTTTCTTCATGACAGCTCAGCTTTCAACCTTGCTTATCCACCATCTTCCCCTTGAACTGTGTTCACTGGAAGCACCAGAGGTGACACGTCAAGAAACTATGATCTCCCTTTGCTGGGCTGATAAAATAATCCAAACAGAGATGCATCAAAGCAGGGCTATTAAAGGTCACCTCCAAACCTTAAGTGTGGCGAAACAATGGTAACAATTCAGCAGAATGGGCACTGTCCCTCCACTACCTCATTTCTTAAAGAGATTTATACATACAGTACATACATACATCTTTTCATAGCGCCATCCTAAATGACTAGAAATAAATTAAACTAAATTAAATTAAATTAAATTGATAGACAGACAGATGACAGAGACAGATAGGTAGACAAACAGAAAGACAGACAGATAACTGATAGGTAGATGATGATAGATAGATAGATAGA
>NC_139521.1:73619660-73767160 GCF_947247035.1 Vipera ursinii
AAATAGTTTTCACTTACGTGATTCTGTAACTGCTTCTGCTATTATGGAAATGGAAATTTAGCCAGCTCAAGTTTGATCCAAACCAGTTTAGGAATGTATTGATTACAAAATTACCTTCTCAGTTATTCCTTTGTCATATATTCCATTTCCTCTTACTTTTTCCATTTTACTCAAAGGCCTTAAGAGTAATGAGCCAGCTTCTGAATAATACAAAATAAATAGATTTCCAGAACCGTACCCCTATTTCACCATGGATATTAATGAGTTGAATGGATCCACCAGGGCTAAATTAGGCATAGAAATTTTGTTCAATATCCAAACTCAGTACATCTTGAGCCACATTACATTTGCATATTTTAATGGCATACTTAATTTCATGAACCTGCAAGTAGAAATGATTGACAGCAATTCCCATATCATTCTGCTATGGTTTTGTCTGGCGCCCAAGAATCAAAACCACACCATAAATTCCAGTTAATCGGATTTACTGCTTGACACAAGAATCTAGTCAACTAACAGCCAGCACTAAATTGGAGCTAGATAGCAATTCAAGAGGGGTTAGACCGCTTGTGGGAACGTAATGACTCCAGGCTAATTCCTCTCTTGACTCCGCCTGTCCTTCTTCTATAGATTTGTGCCATCTAGGCCTTCCATATTGCCTAAAGCTTTCAATCTATTGCTCCTTCATGATTGGGACTAGATGACCTCCAAGGTCCCTTCCAACATTATTATTATTATTATAAAAGAAAAGGAGGAGGTGGAAGCAATAAGAAATCCCAGCTTTGCCAGATTCACCTGCACCTCCTTTCCACCATCTTGTCCCAATCATCATACCTACCCAAACCAACTGACCTCTAAGGAAAAACACCAGACCACTTAATATATATATATAGTAGCAGTCGTCTACCAGTTTCTCAAAATCTATTATAACAATATAAACTACTAGGAACTTTGCCTAGATTGCTTTGTTTTCCTCATCCCTTCCATTTCCTTTTACGTTGTGCCAGCTAAATGGAAGCCCCTAGGCCAGGGGCAGGCAACCTCGGCTCTTTTATGACTCGTGGACTTCAACTCCCACAATTCCTGAGCCGGCATGGCTCAGCTTGGAAACCTCTCCCTTTCCCCTCAGCATAGCTGTCTCAGGAATTCTGGGAGTTGAAGTCCGTGAGTCATAAAAGAGCCAAGATTGCCTATCCCTGAATTAGGGCAATAGACTTCAACTTCCAGAATTCCTGAGCCAGCATGGGGAATTATAGCCCCTTCATGACTCGTGGACTTCAACTCCCAGAATTCCTGAGCCAGCATGGGGGAAATATGGACCCCTCATGACTCGTGGACTTTAACTCCCACAATTCCTGAGCCGGCATGGCTCAGCTTGGAAACCTCTTCCTTTCCCCTCAGCATAGCTGTCTCAGGAATTCTGGGAGTTGAAGTCCGTGAGTCATAAAAGAGCCAAGATTGCCTATCCCTGAATTAGGGCAATACACTTCAACTCCCAGAATTCCTGAGCCAGCATGGGGAATTATAGCCCCTTCATGACTCGTGGACTTCAACTCCCAGAATTCCTGAGCCAGCATGGGGGAAATATGGACCCCTCATGACTCGTGGACTTTAACTCCCACAATTCCTGAGCCGGCATGGCTCAGCTTGGAAACCTCTTCCTTTCCCCTCAGCATAGCTGTCTCAGGAATTCTGGGAGTTGAAGTCCGTGAGTCATAAAAGAGCCAAGATTGCCTATCCCTGAATTAGGGCAATACACTTCAACTCCCAGAATTCCTGAGCCAGCATGGGGAATTATAGCCCCTTCATGACTCGTGCACTTCAACTCCCAGAATTCCTGAGCCAGCATGGCTCAGCTTGGAAACCTCTCTCCCTTTCCCCTCAGCATGGCTGGCTCAGGAATTCTGGGAGTTGAAGTCTACGAGTCATAAAAGAGCCAAGGTTGCCTACCCCTGGCCCTAGACAATCTTGCCTGATCCTAACGAGTGAATCAAGTTCAGGCTGTTTCAGATGAAAAACCAGCAGGAAATTTAGTCTGAGTGAGGTTTAGTCTGAGTGAGAAACTGAAAAAGGAACCTTGCGTGTAACTTCCACACCGTTACCAAGAAAACTACACGGATGTCTCCTTAAGAGTCTTCAGGGAGAAAGCTTGACTTGGAAGAAATTCTTGTTTTAGCTCATAGACACCCCACCCCCAAAACAGCTGGATTTATCTTATTCTTTGCAAGCCATTCCAGGAGTCTTTTCACCTCAGCAGGAGATGAAAAACTATGCATAAATTATAAAATGGACGCCGAGGAGCAACATATGGAACCCCTGATGTTTCCTTAACCACCTGCTGACCAATCAAAGTCCCTTTACCCCATCCATCTGCTATTCCATCTTTTCCTCCATAGTATTTTCAACTTCCAAATGATGTTTCTTTCTTTCAACTGGGATCATTGCCAACGCTATATTTAAGCCGACGGTTACAGAAGAACAGAGATAAGGCTGAGGTCCATCATTCAGGTCAAACTGAAGACGTTAGTAGCTGAAGTCTCCTGGCTTCTGCAGTCTGATGACCCATCGTTTCTTCCCAAATATCTGGCACGAAGGGACCAAATCAGACTTTTTAGCTCTCTGGTTCAGCTGACTTTCAAAATAAAAAAATCCTGGAAAACTTAAGAGAAGTCTTTAAATTCCAACCATTTCTTTAGTTACTGTTCGAAATTACAACAGGACTGGGGAAAAAGGAACTTATGATCATTTTTCACATTGACGACCATTGCAGCATCCCCAAAAAATCTGGACCCTTGGCGTGTATTTATGACGGTCGCCACGTCCCGGGGTCACGTGACCCCCTTTTGCAACCTTCGGGCCAACATAGTCAATGGGGAAGCCGGATTCATTTAACCACCATGTTACTAACTTAACATCTACACCTAACAACTACAGCAGGAAAGATCATGAAATGGGACAAAATCCACTTAACAACTGTCTTGCTTAGCAGTGGAAACTTTGGGCCCAATTGTGGTTGTAAGTTGAGGACTACCTGCATTGGATGACTCCTTAAAGACCTACGCCAGATTCAAATGTTGAGAGCTACGTTTTGTACTGACTATTTAGACCAGGGGTCTTCAAACTTGGCCCTTTCATGAGTTGTGGACTTCAACTCCCAGAATTCCTCAGCCAGGCACGCTGGCTGAGGAATTCTGGGTGTTGAAGTCCACAAGTCATCAAAGGGCCAAGTTTGAAGACCCCTGATTTAGACTATCTTCAGACATCTTTAACCATGTATTAACTAAAAGGATTTTATAAGGGAAAAGAAACACCACTGCATTTTATATTAACAAACTGAGTTTGCTGAAATGTCAATTACAGAGTTTGTACCAACTCATTTAGATTCTGCTTCGAAGGGCTTGGGAATTCAACTAAAATTGTAAGTGCCTCTCATTTGAACTGGTTTTATGCTGGCTGCCAGCCTATCTCACCACATATTTCTGCTGTTAGGTGAAATCTATACGTTTTACACATAAAAGTGATCTAGAATGTAATGATTTTTTTAAAAATTAAAACACTATCCTTTTCTTCATGTCTTCCTGGTCAGTAAAGAGCTCACGGATCAATACTTTTTTTAAAAAAAATGCCTAAATAAAATCAATAAAGGGTACTTAGTCAAATTAGGCCAGGAGGAGGAACAAAAAGTATGCAAGTTGTTCTCATGTTCACAAAATTCATCCAATAGACAAAACAACAACAACCCACCTTTAAAACTGAAAATAGTTTGAAACTTTCCTGAAAGTTTTCAGTTTAAACCAACAGAGTATAGGTAAGGAGGCTTGTTCTGATAGGCTAGAACCACAAAGTCAATCTATTTCCTTTCTCCATGATCTGCTTCACATATAATTCTTAAGTGGAAACTACAGGTTACTAACAAGAAAGGCTGCGTTCACATATCACCCAAACTAAAATGAAACCACATTACCTGTGGCTTAGCTTAATTTGTGAAACCAGACACTAGAAGCTGAATTCCACAATAAATAATTATCACTGGTTATAGATTAAGGACTTCCTGTTCTGAAATATATATATATGACTCTTTGTATGTTCTTACACAGTATATGAAATATATATGGGTATACATAATAAATAACTGCAAAACATTATGCCATGCTAACCCTACGTACACCGACTTGTTAAAACCACCAGGTCAAATACTGTACCACTATTCCATTTATAATTTAGGAATTTATGAGCCTTCTTCAAAAGCACTGTAATAAGACTCTGCGGCACGTTGCCCATCACAACTAGACAACCACCATTTTGAAGTAGTTGAAATGTCTGGATGTCAGCAGCGGCCGATCAAACCATCCTACAGTGATCCAGAATGACAGAAGCAGGATATACAGCGACTCCCCTTGGTATTCCATGGATGGCTGCAGAAAATGCATACGGCATTAAAAACTAACAAAGCAGATTTCTTCTGCTTCCAGTGCACAAGTAACCGCTTAATTATTAAAGGAAACTTGATTTACATTGAGAAGCGGTCCCACCGCCCCAGTCAAGCCACCACCACCATCTCTTTCCCTAAGTAGGCTAAACAAAAGTGCGTGTGAGAGTGAGAGATTCCTAAATCCAAATCCAGTATCTGAATTACAGGTTCTTTTCCGTCAGCAAGCCCTCGGTGTAACAATCCAAATCACAGAATCACAGGAGGTCCTTTGCCTCTGAAGATGTCCACCACAGATATTGGTAAAACGTCAAAAAAACTGCAGTCTAGTCACTAAAGCACGGGTAGTCAACCTTGGCTCTTTTATGACTCGTGGACTTCAACTCCCAGAATTCCTGAGCCAGCATGGGGGAACTGTGGCCCCTTCATGACTCGTGGACTTCAACTCCCAGAATTCCTGAGCCAGCATGGGGGAACTGTGGCCCCTTCATGACTCGTGGACTTCAACTCCCAGAATTCCAGAGCCAGCATGGCTCAGCTTGGCAACCTCTCCCTTTCCCCTCAGCGTGGCTCGCTCAGGAACTAAATCCTGAAACTCAAACACTGCCCAAGAGTACAGGTGGTCCTCGACTTACGGCCACAATTGAGCCCAACATTTATGTTGCTAAGCGAGACATTCGTTAAGTGAATTTCACCCCACTGTACAACCTTTCTTGCCAGAGTTGTTAAGTGAATCACTGTTGTTAAGTGAGTCCTAGTGGACAATCCCTTAAGTAGGAGCCAGCCGTGTGCTGCAGCAGCCAAAAAAGCCAACACAGTGGTGCTAGGCTGCATTAACAGAGGGATAGAATCAAGATCATGCAAAGTGTTAATACCACTTTATAAGGCCTTGGTAAGGCCACACTCGGAATACGGCATCCAGTTTTGGTCACCCCGATGTAAAAAAGACATTGAGACTCTAGAAAGAGTACAGAGAAGAGCAACAAAGATAATTAGGGGACTGGAGGCTAAAACACATAAGGAACGGTTGCTGGAATTGGGTATGTCTAGTTTAATGAAGACAAGGACGAGGGGGGACAGGATAGCAGTGTTCCAGTATCTCAGGGGCTGCCCCAAAGAAGAGGGAGCCAAGCTATTCTCCAAAGCACCTGAAAGCAGGACAAGAAGCAACGGATGGAAACTAATCAAGGAGAGAAGCAACCTAGAACTAAAGAAAAATTTCCTGGCAGTGAGAACAATTAACCAGTGGAACAACCTGCCTCCAGAAGCGGTGAATGCTCCAACACTGGAAGTTTTTAAGAAGAGACCAGACAGCCATGGTATAGGGTTTCCTGCCTGAGCAGGTGGTTAGACTAGATGACCTCCAAGGTCCCTTCCATCATCATCATCATCATCATCATCATCATCATTAAACTTTTATTCATTAAACATGAACCTCAGTCAACTGAACATTATTATTGCAGTTGTTAGTTGTCAGAAGGTCGCAAAAGGGGATCACGTGACCCCGGGACACTTGCATACCGTCATAAATACACACCGGTTGCCAAGGATCCGAATTCTGATCAGTTGACCATGAGGATGCTAGAACAGTTGTAAGGGGGGGGAGTCATAAGTCACCACTGTAACTTTGAACAGTTCCTAAATGAATGGTTGTATGCCAAGGACTACTTGTACTTACTTAAACTACACATTCTCAGTCCTCAAACCAATTTATCTTCCTAATGGGGTGTTCATCAGACCTACTGTATTTTTCTTAAGCTTTCCCAATGCCTCTCTAAGATTATAAACCTTAATTTAGGAGCTCCTGCAAGGCAATGCCAGCGAGTCAACATTGGTAATTATGATTAAAAATTAAGTAAAATTAACTAACTGAAGTTAGGAATAATATTCCCTCTTATTTCAACAGAGCATTCTAATTCACATTCTTGGTTGGGAGTTGAACAGCTCCAGTCATTTCAGAGAAACAAAATGGTAATTCCTTTGAGATATGTTATGTGGAAGCACTTAATGGATTATGCATGGCATTCATGAGCGTTAAAGTGTTTTTATTGTTTTTCTTCCTTTCATAGTTTTTTTTTATTTTAATTCCATTTATATCCCGCCCTTCTCCGAAGACTCAGGGCGGCTTTACAAACTTAGCAGTAGTTGGGCTAAGCAAGGGTTCTATTACACTTTGATTTTCGTATTTTTTTTTAATCTGGTGCAGAATAGGAAAAAAGGAAGTGAGGTTGTCAAGTTCCTGTCCTAGGGCCTGGAGGCTACAGTATAATGGGCTTGGATAAGGAGGGACCACCTGCAACCAAGATCTACTGCAGGGGTCTTCAAACTTGGCCACTTTAAGACTTGTGGACTTCAACTCCCAGAATTCCTCAGCCAGCTGGCTGAGGAATTCTGGAAGTCCACAAGTCTTAAAGTGGCCAAGTTTGAAGACCCCTGATCTAGTGGTTGTGGGTGTTTCAACCATCTAGATTTTTATCTTTGACCTTGGATGGGGTTGCACTTCCCCCTTCAGATTGTTACACAATTGGAGAGTCCTAAAGAGCAGGACTCTAGGTGGCTAGGAAGGCCTCTGGTCCATTTTATTTATTTTATTTATTTATGTATTTATTTTATATACCGCCCTTCTCCCGGAGGACTCAGGGCGGTATATAAAATTTTATCTGGTGCACCAGTTGTGTCTTTTCCTAGATCAAGTGTGGGGGAGGGGCCTTCAGCCAGTCACTCTTGTCCTAGTCCATGGGTCTTCAAACCTGGCCTTTTTATAGCTTGTGGACTTCAACTCCCAGAATTCCTCAGCCAGGCACCCGTGGTTGAAGTCCACACGTCATAAAAGGGCCAGGTTTGAAGACCCTGTCCTACTCATCTAACAGCTTGACTCCTGCAATGGGCTTTACATGTGGGGGCTGCCCTTGAAGACCACGTGGAAGCTTTAGCTGGTTCAGAAAGTCGTAAAGGTGAAAAATGCTCCTAAGTCCCCTTTTTTCAGCGCCGTTGTAACTTCAAACGGTCACTAAACGAAGTGTTACAAGTTGAGGACCACCTGTAGCTACAACACTAAAAATGTGACAAGTCACACCCACCCACCAGACACAAAATAATTTCCAGTATGTTTCCAGGTGATCTAAAAGTTGGCTTACTCTTTTTTTTTCCAGAAAACCAAAACGTTGAATGAAATCTGAAAAACAACACAGCACAGAGTGCAATTAAAATCCTTATTTGACAAACCTTACCTGTTCTTATCCTAAGCTGGCAAATGCCACTGCAATATAAACACTGGTTAAAAAACAGGTATGTTAAAACCTTAGCGGACAAACAATAATGAATGCATAGAGTTGCATTAACAACTTACCTGTGTAACTAGTGGCTCCAATAATCTCTCCACGGTCAGAGTCCTGATTTCCAAACTTTTGGGATCCCATTTTAAAATGATGGGTGAAGTTGCAGAAGTCATGCTCTCTATAACAAAAAGAGAATGAGTGTTATAAATGGTGCCGGATTGATTTGAAAGAGCTACATCCACAATGAACAGGCACTACATCCACATAGAGAGAAGTAAGCAGTGGGGTACCACAAGGCTTGGTGGAGCAGTGGGCTGATGCCTCCTTAAGTAACACCAGCTGCCTGCAATTAGTGCAGGTTCGAGTTCCACCAGGCTCAAGGTTGACTCAGCCTTCCATCCTTCCGAGGTAGGTAAAATGAGGACCCAGATTGTTGGGGGCAATAAGCTGACTTTGTAATAATGCCGCTTGGGGGAGGAGCGAAAGCCCTAATAAGCAGGCATATACATAGAATGAAGGCTACTGCTAAGCTTGTAAGCCGCCCTGAGTCTTCGGAGAAGGGCGGGATATAAATGGAATTAAAATAAAAAATAAAAATAAAATAAAAAGGCTCTGTCTTAGGCCCAGCACTCTTCAATATCTTCATCAATGACTTATCAATGAGGGAATGGAAGGAAGAGAAACTCATCAAATTTGCAGATGACACTAAACTGGCAGGAGTAGCCGACACCCCAGAAGACAAACTTAGGATCCAAACAAGATCTTGACAAACTTGAACAATGGGCCCTATCCAACAAAAGGAGTTTCAGTGTGGAGAAAAGCAAAGTCGTACACTTAGGCAGGAAAAATCAAAGGTACAAGTACAGATTGGGCGAGACCCAGCTCAAAAACAGCAACTGTGAGAGGGACCTCGGAGTCCTAGTGGACGATCACTTAAACATGAGCCAGCAGTGTGTAGCAGCAGCCAAAACGGCTAATACAATCCTGGGTTGTATAAACAGAGGCAGAGAATCAAGATCACGCGAAGTAATATTACTGCTTTATAAAACCCTAGTGAGGCCACACCTGGAATACTGCAGCCAATTGTGGTCACCATGTCACAAAAAAGATGTTGAGAGTTTGGAAAAAGTGCATAGAAGAGCAACTAAGATGATCCAAGGCCTGGAGACTAAAACATACGAAGAACAACTATGGGACTTGGGTTTGGCTAGTCTAGAGAAAAGAAGAAATAGGGGAGACATGATAGCAGTATTCCAGTATCTGAAGGGCTGCCACAAGGAAGAGGGGGTCAGGTTGTTCACCAGAGAACCAGAGGGAAAGACAAGAAACAATGGTTGGAAACTGATCAAAGAGAGAAGCAACCTGGAATTAAGGAAAAACTTCCTGAGAGCGAGGACCAGTGGAACAGCTTGCCACCAGAAATTGTGGGCGCTCCATCACTGGAGATTTTTAAGAAGAAGCTAGACAGTCATTGCCCCCAAACTGCCTCGTAATATATAAAAGCACTTCCTTACAACCTTATTCCTTACCTCAATAACTAATAATATGTATCTTCTCCTTGATCGTCATTCTACATCAAGGGTCCCCAACCCACGGTCCGTGAACCAGCACCGGGCCACGGCATGCCAAAACCTGGGCTGTACAAACAAGCCCCATCCGCGGGATGCAGGCAGCGTGCAAAGCCACACACACCTCCAGTCTGTGGGAAAACCTTTCTCCATGGGACTAGTCCCTGGTGCCCAAAAGGTTGGGGGTCGCCGTTCTACATTTCTAACCGAGCAGCGTGCAAGAACAGTGTGTGCATGGCGCGTGTCCACCCCTCGCACAAATGGAACTGAGGCGGGTGCACGTGCTCACCCGCCTGTCGCGTGCACAACTGGAGCTGCGCACATCTGCGCACATGAACGGATTGTGGACTGGTAGCGGGGCTGCAGCCCCGGGGGGGGGGGTTGGGGACCCCTGGTATAAAAGGCCAGTTCAGTTAAGGCACCAGGCTAAAAACCCAGAGTCTGCGAGTTCTAGTCCGGCTTGTTGGCACAAAAGTCATCTAAAATGACTTCGTCTCGTTTTAGGCACGAGAAGTGGCTGGTTGACCTTGGGCCAGTCACTCTCTCTCTCTCTCTCTCTCTCACCCAACCCACCTAACAGGGTTGTTGTTATGGGGAAGACAGGAGGATAAAGGTCTGTTGGAGGTGTTCACCATCTTGGGTTGCTTGCAAAAATAATAAAGGCGATATTTATTTATTTATTTTATTATATTTATATACCGCCCTTTCCCAAAGGATATGCCAATAAATAAATAATCAAATCAATCCAGGACTCCTTCTCCTGTCGGACAAGATCGTTCCCACACACCGTTACATCGATCTTCTCCTCCCCCCACCCCCCCACCCCCAACCAGGTGTATCAGATAAAGGTCCCTGCCACAGGAGCTTCCTACTTATTTGTGAATAATTCCATTTATAAACGCTTCAATTATCCGCACGGATGCTTTCAACCAATGATTACTGTCTCGTGTAAACAATTATAAATATAAATAAAAGCAAATGGTTCAGATTCCCCAAGGGCTCACAAATCTTTTTTTTAATTTTATTTTATTTGCCTGAATATCAAAAAAAGAATTGTGCAATAGAGTGTTCGGAGGCTAGAGCGATGCCTGGGAATAGCTATAAAGGACCCTCAGTGACAGTTACAGAAAGACGGGGGGGGAGTAAAACAACACACAAATATGTATGTGTGTTTTTAAGGATAACCGGAGTTAGGCTGAGGACAGAAGCTCAGGTTAAAAGAAGTAGTTATGAAAGGGCAGATTTTAAAACACTGAAGGCAACAATAAGCGGGTGGGGGGGAGGAAATCCCTTGAGGAAAACCACCCTCAGGAGTGTAATAAAACAGTAGAAGTTGACAGTGGAAGACTAAGTCATCTCGCAGCGACAGAAAAAAAAGATTAAAAAAACAGATGCAGCCGATGGTTCAAAGGGATGCTTTGTATCACCCAACTATACATTTCAATATTATTCATTATGAAGAGGGACTTTTAGATGTTGGTGCATCTCCAAATAATTTCTGGGAAGCTTCAGGGCAGGAAAATAATGAAGGCTTGTGAACATACAATAAGACAGAGGCCACTGCATTCAGAAGCGGGGGGGGGGGGGAATCTAGCATAGATTGCAGATCTGTAGAAATATACGGATAACCATGGAAAATAAGATCTCGAAATACTTTTTACCCGAAGTATTGCAGGAAGCCCTCAACTTAACAATTACCACAGAGCCCCCCAATTTTTTGTGGCTAAGCGAGACATTTGTGGAGTGCCACAATTGCCACAGTTGTTAAGTGAGTCACTGCCCTTGTTAAGCGAGTAACCAGGTTGTTAACTGAATCTGGCTTCCCCATTGAATGTGCTTGTCAAAAGGTCGCAAAAGGGGATCACGTGACGCCGGGATCCGGCGACCGTCGTAAGTACGAGCCAGTTGCCAAACGTCCAAATTTTGATCACGTGACCACGGGGGATGCTGCTGTGGTCGTAAGTTCCCTTTTTTCACTGTGCCGCTGTCACTTCAAACCGTCACTAAATGGACGGTTGCAAGTCGAGAACTACCTGTACGTCACAGGTCTTTTGTTTTGTACTGGATGCGATTGTGGCTTGTCATCAAACAGAGGAAACTAACTTGAACTCTTCGGATCCCTCACAAAATGCAAGTGATGTGTACAAGTGTTCACTTCACCGACTGAATAGTATTGTGAATACGAATCTGATTATTTTCATTGGCATCCTAAGGTAAGTGGGTGGAGGCACATGGGGCAGCTCCAACCCCATCCCTACCCTACCTTGATTTTTACCCGTGCACCTTGCCCCACATCGTGCAACCAGATGCAATGGGGTGGGCGGGGTTTTATTGTTTAGGGCTACTTGGTTTAATTTATTTTAATTTTTGTATATTACGTGTTGTATATAGTGTTTTAATTGCCCTGTACACTGCCCTGAGTCCTTTGGGAGAGGGGCGGTATATAAATCCAAATAATAAATAAATTAAGTAGGGCTTATTTTGGGGGGTAGGGCTTACATTGGACGCACATGTAAAAACCTGTTGTGATTCCTCGCCAGCCAGTAGATCTGGCAGCTGAGTCTGAGGAATCAGAGGAGGAGGAGGAGGGTCCTGGAGTGACATCAGAGTCGGAGGAAGGCTCTGAGGAGCTCCAAGACTTACAGTCGGACAAGGAGCCTGGCCCCTCTACTCGTGCTCAGGCTGAGACACAGCTGTGCTGGGAGTCTGAGTTGGACGGTGATGAGGAACAGCTGGGAAATATCCAGGATGCACGAAAGCACCGGCAAGAGAAGCGAGTAGGACAGAGGAAGGCAATGGGGCGGCTCCAAAGGCAAAGGAGAAGGCATTAGGAAGCCACGCCTGGGCTGAATTATAAAAGCGGAGCTGTGAGAGGTGCTGGTTGCCAAAGGCAACTGTTCATGTTGAGGATGGAGTTTCTGCGGACTGTGTTTGTTTGCCTTGGACATTGACTCAGGTCTGTGAATAATAAAAGGGGTTGGCTTTTTTTTTTGCGGTTCCTGCCTGTTTCTTGGAAGAGGGGTTTCTCCTTGTGAGGATAGCAAGGACTCACGTAGGCTGGGCCAGAACAAAATCAAGCTAGGTCTTATTTTCAGGGCAGGACTTATTTTCAGGGAAACACAGCAGAAGAACCACTGAAGCAGCTTCATTTAGCACCATACCTGAAGCCTCCTGACTGTATAAGAACATTCCCGTCCTTGGGTAACTTTCTTATATTCAGTTTGCTGTTAGCATTCATCATCACTCAGTCAAAAAACAATCCCCCTATAAGTTAAAACCATTAGTCTTAGTCCTGCCTTCTTGAATATCATTTACCATCTTTTGTGTAACATCTCTGGAGGCTTGAATTCGAGAGACTGAATTCTACATAATAATTCTACAACAACATTTGTATTACTTTTACATATCAGAGACTTAGTTATGCTTTACGGCTATCGATTGCCCTATTTTAAAAAAAAAAGAAATCTAAAAAGCGGCTTTGAAAGAAATTGCAACAATGCCAGTCTGTGTAGCATCCATTTAGGGTGGGGTCGTTTTTTTTTCTTTCTTGTTTTTTTTTGTTTTTAACTCTTAAAAAGCCAAGGTGAATCTAATAGGAGAGTTCAGTGCCAAAGAAATAAGGTTAAACAAAACAAAACAAAAAACCAATCAAGTAACAATTAGAAAATGTACCGTATTTTCCGGCGTATAAGACGACTTTTTAACCCATGAAAATCTTCTCAAAAGTTGGGGGGTCGTCTTATACGCCGGGTCGTCTTATACGCCGGAAAATACGGTAGGTAGGAAACCGGGCCCATCTACACAGCTCCAGTTCAATTGTCCTTGAGAAGAAAGACGTTCATTAAAAATATATATATATATTTGTGCCGAAAAATAATTCTAGCAACTCTGCTGACAATACTGTTGGCCCTGACACGGTGCATTTATTTTTATTTTTTTGGTACATAAAAATTACTTAATTGGCAGCAGCTTTGGCTGCAGGCTTTTTAAGATTCACAGCATAGCTTGCCCCACCAACCAAACGCTCACTGGGAGAGCAATAAATTACACATTAAACCCTAATAGCTCACCACCCCTTCCAAAACACAGCCAAGGTTTCACTTTGATTAATTATGGACGACAATGGCAGCAACACAAGGCGGGCTTTTTAACACAGGGAGTCCTCGACTTCCAACCGCTCATTTAGTGACCACTGGAAGAAGGTACAAATGTCACTGGAAAAGGGGACTTTTGACCCGTTTTTCACACCTACTACAACCCTTACGGCATCCTCCCCCACCCCCGCCCCGTGGTCAACGGGATCAAATCCAGACACTTGGCAACCGATTCCTATGTGTGAGGGTGGGCGTGTCCTGAGGGTCACGTGATCCCCTTTGCTCCACCTTCTGACGAGCAAAGTTGACGGGGGGAAGCCAGATTCTCTTCACAAGCATGTTACTAATTTGACAAGTACAGCGATTCGCTTGGCAACTGGGGCAAGAAAGGTCGTAAAACGGGGCAAAACTCACTTAGCTAATGTCTCGCTTTGCAACAGAAACGTTGGGCTCAACTGTGGTCGTAAGGCGAGGACTACCTGTATTGCGGTCAGAACCCTTCATAGAGATACACCTGTCTTAAGGGTGGGGAACCTTGGCTCTTTTATGACTCGTGGACTTCAACTCCCAGAATTCCTGAGCCAGCCACGCTGAGGAGAACGGGAGAGGTTTCCATGCTGAGCCATGCTGGCTCAGGAATTCTGGGAGTTGAAGTCCACAAGTCATAAAGGGGCCAGAGTTTCCCATGCTGGCTCAGGAATTATGGGAGTTGAAGTCCACGAGTCATGAAGGGGCCTTAGTTCCCCATGCTGGCTCAGGAATTCTGGGAGTTGAAGTCCACGAGTCATAAAGGGGCCAGAGTTCCCCATGCTGGCTCAGGAATTCTGGGAGTTGAAGTCCACGAGTCATAAAGGGACCACAGTTCCCCATGCTGGCTCAGGAATTCTGGGAGTTGAAGTCCACAAGTCATAAAAGGGCCAGTTCTCCATGCTGGCTCAGGAATTCTGGGAATTGAAGTCCACAAGTCATAAAGGGGCCACAGTTCTCCATGCTGGCTCAGGAATTCTGGGAGTTGAAGTCCACGAGTCTTAAAAGTGGCCACGTTTGGAGACCCCCGTGCACTGCAGGAGAGGGAAGTCTTGCCACAAAGAGAATACTGAACAACAATTAACGACGACAAAATAAGGATTGGCTGGATGCCCGTACAGGCACTCCAACGCCAACTTCTCTCCAATCTTGGCAACTCACGAAACATTTCAGCAGGGGGAGAAAAGCATTATATACCGCCCTTTCCCATCCCCCCACCCTGAAAGCACTAGCTCCCTGATTATCTTTGCAAAAGCCACAGCTGCTCTATCAATTCCTTTAATTGCAGACCAAGGTCGGCTGCCACAGATGATGTCAGTTTACAATTGGAAGGATGAGTGACAGTTCTGAAGCCTCCTGGCATCCACTAGGGAAGACCAAGCCTCTGTATGAATTATTCACATTCAGATAGGATGGATGTGGTTAGGTTAGGACTGTTAGAGAGACGGCTATGGTTTTTGCTCAAGCTATTCTCCAAAGTGCCCGAAGGCAGGACAAGAAGCAACGGATGGAAACTAATCAAAGACCTGGAACTAAGGAGAAACTTCCTGACAGTTAGAACAATTCACCAGTGGAACCACCTGCCTCCGGAAGCGGTGAATGCTCCAACACTGGAAGTTTTAAAGAAGAGATTGGACAACCATTTGTCTGAAATGGTATAGGGCCGTGGTGGCGAACCTATGGCACGCATGCCAGAGGTGGCACGCAGAGCCCTCTCTATGGGCACGCACGCCATCAGCCCAGTCCTAGGCCTTCAGCTGGGTTTTATAAAACCTTTTCGGTTTAGGCCTCCGCCGCCATGTGCAAAAAAAAAAAATCTCGCAAAGTTGGAATTGATTAACTTTAGTCCCAACCAGTCTGCCATTACCACCGCAGCCACGCCCACCCAATGGGCCACGCCCACCCAATGGGCCACGCCCACACAATGGGCCACGCCCACACAATAGGCCACACACACACAATGGGCCACACCCACCCAGCACCCGACGATACATGTGGGTTTTGGGTTGTAGTTTGGGCACTCGGTCTCTAGAAGGTTCGCCATCACTTATATAGGGTTTCCTGCCTGAGCAGGGGGTTGGACTAGATGACCTCCAAGGTCCCTTCCAACATCATCATTGTTGTTGTTGTTCTATTACAATGTCTTCCAAGTCTTCTTTTAAATAGCTTTCTTTTTTTTGGGAACAACCTTCCTTTGTCCTGCAAACACAGATACTCCTTGACTTACAACCTCAAACAAGCCCAAAATTTCAGTTGCCAAGGAAGACATTTGTTAAATGAATTTGGCCCCATTTTACGACCTTTCTCACCACGGTTGTTAAGTGAATCACTGCCGGTTAAGTTAGCCACACGGCTTTTAAGTGGATCCGGCTTCCCCGTGGACTTTCCTCGTCAGAAGGTCGCAAAAGGGGATCACGTGACACACACACCCCGGGATGCTGCAACTGTCATAAATAGGAGTCAGTTGCCCCAAGCGTCTGAATTTTGATCCCACGGCTGTCGGGATGCTGCAACGGTCGCAAGTGTGGAAAAAAGTCCCTTTTTTCAGTACTGTTGTAACTTCGAACGGCCACTAAACGAGCTCTTGTTAAGCCGAGGGCTCTCTGTAGCATTCAGCACATCGACAGCAGTCTGTCGGGGGGGGGATTTGGTTTTTTAACAGATGAATAATTGTTATCCAGCGAAACCTATTTTGTGCGCATCACAATTGGTTGGAAACGGTATGAGCTGCTGTTCTGCAGCGTTTCATCGTTCGAAATATAATTTGGGTGACTGGCCCCAAGAATTTTTTTTTTAATGGGCAGTGCCGTGAAATGCATTTGAGTTTTTGTCCTGAGTGATTTTTCGAGGTTTTATTTGCATGTATTGCTTTGGGCAAAATGGTATTATCCAATGAGATAGCCGTTGCGGTGTGGACGACTGACGTAGACTAAATTGGACGTGATCGCAAGAACCGGGCTGGCCAAAACGTTAATTCTTGGAGCCACTCAGGAGATGACACTTTTTGGGGAGGATTATAACAATCCTGTTTTGACTTACTTGCAGCTACTGACCGGGGAATAAATATAGTTTGATGCTATGATCATCTAAACAGCCAAGCAACGATCTGTATCGGTGATAGATGTGCAACCTGAAGTAGGCATGTCAAAAATCCAGAAAAGCTTTGTTATAGGAACCAGGCCATTACAATGTTTAAATTGCTGTCAGTGTGATAAAAACTACAGTAACAAACCTGTCCAATTAATTTCAAAGAAAGCAGCAAACAAAGCAGATGGATAAATGTTCCGGTTTGTAGATGTCACAAATTTAGCCTCGGTGCTAATTCAGCTTCATGGAAAAAAAACAACCCTTTATTCTTATAACCTTAATTGTATAACAGTCTATACCGTCTTTAGAATTTTTCATAAAACTAGGGTGCTGCTATTTTTGATAACAGGGGGGAAAAAATACGCGCCATCCCATTTGGTAAAGCTTTATATTTTTGTCCATAATCCTTTTTAAGGATTTTGAATTACAATAATAAAAACTAAAAAAAGAAAAAAAACACAACAGTGAAAAAAAAAGAAAAAGCGGAAGAAGAAAAAAATGAGTAAAGAAAGACTAGGATAAAGAAAAAGAAAAGAAATTTAGACAAATCTAGTAACTGTTCATCTCCAATAAGATTACAAACAGGAATCTCTTCATCCCATATCCCATTGCTTATCTATAAGCAAATCCACAAAACAATCAATTTTTCAATCCAGGTATCGGCAAAAAGTCCACAAAGAGATGCCAGACCTATACAAAAAAAAGATCTTATTTTAATCTTGATCAAATATACCAAATTATATTCTTTCCTTTTGCTTCTATCCACCTTAATCTTTGATTCATTCCAATATTGTCATAGGTTTTATCTTCTTCTTTATGACAAATAGACGCTTCTTCAAGAGATTAACCAGCCTCCTTGATAGATCCAATAAGAAAATATGTTCCAGATCTTTTGTTTCCCTTTTAATTTTTAAATTTTCAGGCAGTTTCTTTTGCGTATCCAGTTAAGCGTCTTTTTCCAAGTCATTTGTAGTTCCACTTTTAGTATTTTCTCTGTCTTATTGAACAAAATTTGCTCCACATTCGTCTTTCCCTCATTTGTCTTTCCCCCGACCTCCGCTCCTTCCGGCGCAATCTAAAAACTTATTTATTCGAGCAATCTGACCTGGTTTGATGGGTTAGGGTTGGGGTTTTAATATGTTAATATGGCATAATCTATCCACAGACTCAGACATCGATGTTGATATTGTAGGTATTAATTTCTGAAACTATCATTCTCCAAAGATCTCCGTTAATATTTCCAGAGTTAGAACATCTTGTATCGTTTTCCAAGTCCAAATGCAGACGTGTCGTATTTTCTCCCTTCTTCTTAGAAACTAGTGTCCAGCTTCTAAAATCGTAACGTTGCTCATCTTTGTTTTTGAGTCAAAATAGCCCAAATAATTCCACTTCCCATGTAAAAGTTATTTATATTTGTATAGCTAATACACATCATGAGAAAGGCATGGCTAGATGAATCAAAAGTTGGAATTAAGATTGCCGGAAGAAACATCAACAACCTAAGATATGCAGATGATACCACTCTAATGGCAGAAAGTGAAGAACTAAAGAGCCTCTTGTTGTGGGTGAAGAAGAAGAGTAAACATTAAGAAAACCAAGATCATGGCATCCGGCCCTCTCAATTCCTGGCAAATAGATGGGGAAGAAATGGAGGTAGTGACAGATTTTATTTTCCTGGGCTCCAAGATCACCGCAGACGGGGACTGCAGCCAAGAAATTAAAAGACGCTTGCTCCTGGGGAGGAAAGCCATGGCAAATCTAGACAGCACACTAAAAAGCAGAGACATCACCCTGTCGACAAAAGTGCGTATAGTCAAGGTGATGGTCTTCCCAGTTGCAATGTATGGCTGTGAAAGTTGGACCATAAGAAAGGCTGAGCGCCAAAGAATTAAGGCCTTTGAACTGTGGTGCTGGAGAAGACTCCTGCGAGTCCCTTGGACTGCAAGGCCATCAAACCGGTCAGTCCTAGAGGAGATCAGGAGGCGTGAACCTAAATGGACTCCAGAAGATGATAGAGGACAGGAAGGCCTGGAGGAACGTTGTCCATGGGGTCGCGATGGGTCGGACACGACTTCGCAACTAACAACAACAAGCTAATGTCAAAATCTTATAGTAAAAGTCAACACTCCAAATGTAACCGAACTCTTAATCCAGGGGTCTTCAAACTTGGCCCTTTGATGACTTGTGGACTTCAACTCCCAGAATTCCTCAGCCAGGCACACTGCTGGCTGAGGAATTCTGGGAGTTGAGGTCCACAAGTCATCAAAGGGCCAAGTTTGAAGACCCCTGTCTTAATCCAATCTGGGCACTTGGCAACCCACCCGCTCTTACGACTGGTTGCCAAGTAACCCACGAACCTATGATCACCATTTCCAACCTTTCCTGCCGGCTTCCCCAGGAAGTCAATGGAGAAGCTGGCAGGAAGGCTGCAAGTTGTTGGGGTTATCTCCCCCCACCCATGCACCCTTCCCCAGCCCTTTGCATTCAAGCTGCACCAGTCATCTGTGCACCCCTGCACACCCTCCCCAAACCCTTCAGGTGCCTCTCTTGCACTCTCACACATACCCCATGTCAATGTTTGCAGTCTCATTCATTGGAACCATGACACCCCAATTCACACTGGATCCCCACACAACTTTCCTTACCCGTTTTACTACCTCTGGTGCACCCTCCTGATGCTCCCCCATACCCACAGGTACCCCTTGCTTCCTTCCCATCCAGGAGCAGTCACTTACTTCCTCCCAGCCTGGAACATGCAATTTCCAGCCAGCTTCCCCATTGAGTTCTGGGAATCCAGCAGGAAGTTGCCTCATCTAACAACAGTGAGATTAAGTTAACAATAGCAACCAGGACTGCAGGGGTTGCTGTTGCTAAGCAATGCACGTAATGACTGCATTGCTTAGTAACAGAAATTCCAGTCCCAATTGCTCTCGTAAGTCGAGGACCACCTGTAAGTATAAATTCAAGAAATGTATACTATATAAAACTTGATAAAAATTAAGAGAGGGCTTTCGTTCCCACACTCTAAAGACGATTTACTTTCCAAACAGTATAAGGTTAGAATTTTTTTTATTTTCCATACGTTTGTCACTGTAATGTCACATTTTGAGCATATCCAAGTGAGTATCTACCGCATTTTACGTGGTTGCTAAGGGTCAACACAATCAGGCCATGTATTTGCTAGCAAACGGAGATATTTTAATAAAATATTGTCCATTTAAATCAAGGGTCTTCAAACCTGGGCCTTTTATGACTTGTGGACCTTCAGCTCCCTGAATTCCTCGGCCATAAAAGGGCCAGGTTTGAAGACCCCTGATTTAAATAAATGTTCCGATGGCAGGGAGAGTTTATCTCTCTTTTTTAATACACCAAGCATATTTATTTCTGTGACTACATTGCTTCAGGAAGCTTTTAAAGAGCAACAATCTGTTTCCAAAGAGATCTGTGAGGGCCCAACTAATTGCCCGTCTCGTGGCTGGAGACTAGACGGTACAATATTAATTAGATTGTCTGGATGGAAACTAAAAAGGTCACAATTTTCATCTTGTATGTTGCGACAGGACATTGTGATGCCTCTGCAACCACTATATTGCTTTGCAGAAAGCGAGTTGTTCCCTTTGCACGTAAAGAAGCTGTTCGGCTCCAAGGAAATAAATATCTAGCACGGCTAGAGACTCGCTGTTCAAGCCACGATTTACATCAGGTCCAATTAGCTGCAATTTTGTTCCTCTTCCTCTAAGACAAGCTTTCAGTGGTTACTGTTCAAATCAAACCCAGCTTCTGAGACACATTCTGTCACATGCCATAGATTTCCCACCACTGCTCCTTTTTTTTAGCCTTTTAACCAAATAACAGAAACATACACTCGAAAGCCCATCTCGAATATACTCTGCAATGAATGGTTACTTCAGGGATCATTGACAATATTTCTGAAAGTGGGAAAAAGTCAGAAAGGATTTCCTTCATTTCTTTATCCAAGACCATTTTAAATAGTTTCTATTGCTTTTTTAATAGCTAATCCTAGTCTTACCATTTCGGTTCAACGAGCCCAACGTTTTTAAAACCATTGAGATTCTTTTCGATATATATATCTCCCAAGTGCCGCGTAGCAGTGAGCGCCTGTCCCTCGTCCCAGCTTCTGCCAACCTAGCAGTTCGAAAGCACGTAAAAAATGCAAGTAGAAAAATAGGGACCACTACGGTGGGAAGGGAACAGCGTTCCGTGCGCCTTTGGCATCTAGTCATGCCGGCCACATGACCACGGAGACGTCCTCAGACAAGCGCTGGCTCTTCGGCTTTGAAATGGAGATGAGCACCGGCCCCTAGAGTTGGAAATGACTAGCACGCATGCGCGGGGGAAACTTTACCTTTGCATATATGTGTGTGTGTGTGTGTGTGTGTGTGTGTGTGTGTGTGTGTGTATTTGTTAAATGTTTGTTAAGTATTTAGAATGCACTTGCTTAGGTCCCAAGCACAGGACAATCTTATTTCTTGTTTCAGCCTAACCCAAGGCCATCTACAGGCAGTAGCCACAGCAGTGGCAGCTCATATTTGTGTAAATTTGTTAGCAAGTCAAAAAATTTGTACATACATACATATATATATATATATATATATATATATATATATATATATATACACACACACACACACACACACACACACAAACACACACACACACACACACACACACACACACACACACACACAAATCCTGGGTCTGTATCAAGACTTCTACTACACATAGCAGCAAATAAAAATATGTTTTGGTCTGTAGGAATAATGTGATTCCTGCAAAAAAAAATAATGATCTATTTTATAATAGTAATCAGAATAGAGCTGAAGGAACCTTAGAGGTCTTCTAGTCCAGCCCCCTGCTTGAACAGGAGACCCCATACCATTTCAGACAAATGGCTGTCCAGTCTCTTCTTAAAAACCTCCAGTGACGGAGCACCCATAATCTTCTGGTGGCAAGCTGTTCCACTAGTTAATTGTCCTTCCTGTTAAGAAGTTTATCCTTAATTCCAGGTTGCTTCTCTCCTTGATTAGATTCCATCCATTGTTTCTTGCCCTGACTTCAGGTGCTCTGGAGAAGAGGTTGACCCCCTCTTCTTTGGGGCAGTCCCTCAGATATTGGAAGACTGCTATCATGTCTCCCTATTTCTCCTTTTCTCTAGACTAGTCATACCCAATTCCTGGTCCTCAACACAAGCAGTCAACGGTCATGACAGACCCCGAGAAAGTACTTGCGCACAGTTTTGAAGTTCCGACATGCCCTCCCCTGTTGGTGCACAGCTTTATCTTTAAAATTTAAAAGTTTAACTTAGTCAATACAATCAATACAAATTATGCCATACTCCTTCATTACAAAGCTATCGTCAAGATGTTACTGTTTAGACTATCAACTTCCTTAGGCCCTAACTAGGACTGAAGGTCCGAGTCCAACTGAAAGCCACTAAGTGAGACTTAACAACTGTACAGGAGAAAGCTACGTGGGAGGAGCAGATTAGGCCTAATATTTTTTAAAAAATATTCCAACTCAAGGCGGGTTTCGATAGAGCAAGAGAAAATTACCGCCAGTTATTTCTGCCCTCATCACCTTTGGGGGATGCGCTTTCCTGACTCCTGGCTAAGGTGGCCAGAGATTTTTTCGTAAACTTTGTCTTCCATAAGGAAGTTTTTTCTATGTCAATAACCTCCGGGTGCTTTGACGCAGCCAAGGTTGTAAGTAATCCTTAAGTGGTTCTGCTGGAGCAACTGCCACTGAAGTTCTGCCTTTTTTAAAAAATCCCTTTTTGTTCGCTATAAACTAGTTGATAAGTGATGATTACATCACGAAATTAAAACCTTCCATTGGTTCTACAAAACCAGAATAGCACAAAAATATCTATAAACAGCCGCACTCTCGCTCTCTCGTGCCAACTGTGCAAATTCAGTGATTGCCTCCACATGGCTAAATTAAAGCCAGCTCTATTTATTTATTTATTTATTTATTTGCTTTGTCTAGCTTTTAACCTTCAGCTTCTAACTTCCAGCATCTGTTTTCCATGGTTAGCATCCTAATTTCTCACTGCAGCAGTTGCATAATACGACTCCCTTCTTTTTTTCTTCTTTTTTTCTATCTTCTCTCTTCAAGCAATAGCAGATTGTAAATTACAACCACTGTCAATGATGCCAGTAAGATCCCAGGAGGTTTTCCCAATGCGAGTAAAAATACTAAAAGTTCAAGTAGGATTGCTTTGGTGTGAAGAACTCAATATCTTTAAACAATCCTTGATTTCAAAAAAAAAATATGAGGATATTTTTGTAACTGGTTTAAAATGCTGGTAATAAATAATAATAATAATTAATAATAATAATAATAATAATAATAATAATAGTAATAATAATAATTTAAGGAGATACCTGGTTGATACCTAGGATGCTGGCAGCAACCTGTGTCAACCATTAGTGCCAGTCAATTTGAGTGTTCAGTTGACTGAGTTTCATCTTTTATGAATAAAAGTTTTATAGTAATAAGAATGATGATGATAATGATGATGATGATGATGATGTTGGAAGGGACCTTGGAGGTCATGTAGTCCAACCCTCTGCTCAGGCAGGAAACCCTGTACCAGGGGTAGGCATGTGGTGGTCTCTCATGAAAAAAAGACAGAGTCTTTCCTGCCTCGGGATGAGAGCCCAGAGCAATGTCCAAAGCTCTCTTTTATTCACAAGGAAAGAAACTCATTGGATTGAGCTCGTGTATAACAAAGAATCCCACTTCCCATTGGCTCTGAACCTGCAAGATACTCCCCTGGCTTGGTTATGTCAGCTGTATCTTAATAGCCAACAATTAGCTGATTCACCTTGTGCTGAACAGGTGGTTTATCATGGCTTGTTTCAGGAGACTGAAAAACAATTGTTTCAGCTGCGCTTCTGCAGCCTGCAATAATTTCCCTACATAGGCAACCTTGGCTCTTTTAAAAGCTTCCAGCGTTGGAGCATTCACCGCTTCTGGAGGCAGGTTGTTCCACTGGTTAATTGTTCTAATGATCAGGAAGTTTCTCCTTAGTTCTAGGTTGCTTCTCTCCTTGGTTAGTTTCCATCCGTTGCTTCTTTTTCCTGCCTTCAGGTGCTTTGGAGAATAGCTTGGCTCCCTCTTCTTTGGAGCAGCCCCTGAGATATTGGAAGACGGCTATCATGACCCCCCCCCCCTCGTCTTTCTCTTCGTTAAACTAGACATACCCAATTCCAGCAACCGTTCCTTATATGTTTTAGCCTCCAGACCTCTAATCATTGTGATAAATGATGAACTTGTGTTTGCCCTTTCCTGTATGCTCCACTGAAGCCTCAACATTTTAAAAGATGAAGATCTCAAACACCAGTCCCATCTATCGGTATCCCAAAGATGCTTTTTCACAAGGCAACTAGACCTGCTTGTTTTTCTTTGAAGACCTTTCACTTCTCACTCAAGAAGCTTCTTCAGCTCTGACTGGGTGGAAGGATTTATACACCTTGCAGACAGCCGGTCATTTGCATTCTTTTAGAGAGTCATTGAGGCCACTTGGAGATTTATCTGTGTCCTCAGGGTCACCTGAGAAGTGGAAATGCGTGTGAAACTTGTCTCCAGTCTACAACACAGTTCTTTCAACAGTCCCAATAAGGCTCCACATCCATTTGCACCACTCATGGTGACCGTGAGGACACAGACAAACCTCCAAGTGGCCTCAGCGACTCTGTAAAAGGATGCAAATAACCAACTCTCTGCAAGGAGTGTAAATCCTTCCACTCCCCACCACCCAGTCAGAGCTGAAGAAGCTTCTTGGATGAGAAGCGAAACGTCTTCAAAGAAAAACAAGGAAGTCCAGTTGCCTCCTGAAAAAAAACATCTTTGGGATAACCGTGGCCTGGATGACTGAGAATCTCCATAGACACACATCAGTATCCTATTGTCAGAACTCGGCCACAGGCAAAAGGAAGCCAGTTTATAAAATAATAATATTTTTTTTTGGGGGGGGGGGGAATTCTGTGTCAATCGTGGCAGCTCCAAAATTCTCCCTAATGGCAGGAAATGTTCCAGGAAGCTGGTTCTTTCCAGAAGCATTTGCCCAATTTAATTAGGGTTTATCTAGCCTTGCAGATTTATACTTCAAGGGCGCTCTTTAAATTCCAAACATGAATATTACTAGAACCTTCAAAACCATTAACGGTTAAACCCACAACTGGGTGCCAAATATGGTAATTCTGTAAAGTATGATCAGAATAATAACATCCAATGGTATCATTGGAAATATGCAGGGAAATGCCGAGAGTATTCCTTTCGAAACCTATAGCTAAACTGTTAGGGGGTAAAATTTTATTACGAAAATAATTTTCTCCTGCTTAGGGTTTTCTCCCCCCCCCCCGCAAATTACTCTAATACTATGTTTCCAGAGCATGTTCCAGAGAAGAAAGAATGAAGAATGGCATGTGTGTTTTGCAAAAGGTATACAGGGAGTCTTTGACTTACAACGGTTGGCTCAGAGACTGTTTAAAGTTACAAATCTAACTTGTTATTTCAGCATTCATTTTTTGCTTGAGGACAACTCCAATTATATTCCAACCGCACTAAGTGCAAAGTCACCGCAGCACTGAAAGAGAGAACAAAGGGGTTGGAGGCAATTCCATCCTGTGATGAACTGAGGCATTTCAAGACCAGGGAAAAGGGTGTCTCCGAAAAGGGCACAAATGCAACAGGGGACCCCAAGGAGGAGAGCTCTCTCAGCATGGGACCTGGAATACCAAAAGAACCAGATGGCCATTGCTGTTGAGGAAGCTGCCCAGACCATTTTCGGTCCTCTCCATAAATTGGGACTCACAAGACTTCTGGAGAGAGGTGTTCACCCCTTTGTTCCAGAAGGCTCAGGTTTCCACAGAGGAAAAGGTGCGTGGTGGCAATGGATGACTTATGGCTGTGAAAAAGAGAGAGTAATCTGTAGACTAGACGTTATATTAAGGGATGTGTGCCATGGTTCCGATACATGAGACCAGTAAAAGCAGAACTCCAAGGCTAGAGGGTTTCCTTAAAGAACATATTTATTGGTGACAAAGTATCGGCACAGTCAAAAGTGAAACCAAGTCTCCCCAGTGTTACAAGGTTACAAAGTTGAACTTCCCACCCCACGGTCCTGACAGAATACTTGGGCAGACTTTCTAACAGAAGGCTCAGCCCGCCAAAAGTCAGGCAGTAATGACCTTGGTTCCCATGGGACAATTTATTGTTTAGTCTAACCTTAAAAGCCACTCATTTCCCCCCTCCCTCCCAGTACTGTGGCAACCGAAAAACGAAGCAACAAATGGCTTCAGCCAGGATCGTTGCAGTGTTGACAATGTGGTCTTTCCCAGATTTGTAGAGAAGCTGACCTGACTGCTGAATATTGTCTCTTTGTATTGTTTTTTTCCTGCTTTATCCTGGAACAAATGACGCTGCCAGAAAGAAAAAAGAATGGAACTATCATGAGCTTGTCACGAAGACAAAAAAAGAGTTTGAAGCACAGGTACGTTTTTTGTTCATGTTTCCAACCGAAGGTCGTGGCTTGAGAAACAGAAGACTCTGAATGTCCCTTGCTAAAATGCTGAATTCCTGGATCAGGGTCTGCACTACACACAGGAAGAAATGGGTCGCGCCTCTTTGATAAAAATTTTGAGCGACAAAAATGATTGGGGGGGCCTAGAAGCTAAAACATATGAAGAATTATTGCAGGAACTGGTCATGCCTAATCTAGTGAAAAGAAGGACCAGGGGTGACGTGATAGCAGTCTTCCAATAGTTGAGGGGTTGCCCCAAGGAAGAGGGGGCCAACATATTCTGCAAAGTACCTGAAGGCAGGACAGGAAACAATGGATGTAAACTAACCAAGGAGAAGAAGCAACCTAGAACTGAGGAGGAATTTCCTGACAGTGAGAACAATTCACCAGTGAAACAAATTGCCTTTGGAAATTGTGGGTATCACAACACTGGAGGCGTTTAAGAAGAGACTGGACAGCCAGCTAACAGAAATAGTATAGGTCTCTTGCGAGAGCAGGGGGTTGGACTTGATGACCATCCAACATCCCTTCCATCTCCATGACTGTTACCCTTACTACATTATAACAAACAAGGCACAAAACTCATTACAACTCACAAGAGACGGACAGGTGAAATAAATATAAAAATAGGAATAGGAAAGAAATTGAAGTTTTATTCTTGAAACAAATTGCTAGCTACTTTCACCTGATGGAGGGTCGAGGCATAAATGCGGACGGAACTTCTCAAATATGAGAGTGAAGCATTCAGAAGGACTCGACTGGTTCTTCAGCACGTAGCTATTTAGGACTCTACACACAGGCGTAGCAAAAAGAAAGGCTGACATGCAATTGGATTGCAAAGAGGCCTGAAAGCCTCACAAAACATTTCCCGAGAGATGCAGAAAACATAAAGAGTTTGCTGGCGGGGTGCTCCTATTCCTCCTAAGACTATAGAATTTCCACTGAAATCCTTCAAAAGAGGCACTTCGCCTAATGCAAAAGCAGCGAAATCTGTGGGGCGGGAAGCCTTCTATTTAATCTCCTTTTTTTTGGGGGGGAAATACTTTTCCTTTTGGATGTTAACATTTATTTACCTTCATAAGATCTCACAGAGTCATCTGGGGTTTTGGAAACTCATGTGGGGCTAAAAGGTAAAGGTTCCCCCGCACATGTGTGCTAGTCGTTTCCAACTCCAGGAGCCGGTGCTCATCTCCGTTTCAAAGCCGAAGAGCCAGCTTGTCGGAGGACGTCTCCGTGGTCATGTGGCCGGCATGACTAGACGCCAAAGGCGCACGGAACGCTGTTACCTTCCCACCGTAGTGGTCCCTATTTTTCTACTTGCATTTTTACGTGCTTTAGAACTGCTAGGTTGGCAGAAGCTGGGATGAGTAACAGGCGCTCACTCTGCTACGCAGCACACGGGATTCGACCTGCCAAACTGCCGACCTTCTGATCAACAAGCTCAGCGTCCTAACCCACTATGGGTTAGCTAGCTCCATCCA
Organism: Vipera ursinii; assembly: GCF_947247035.1. Classification (NCBI taxonomy): domain Eukaryota; kingdom Metazoa; phylum Chordata; class Lepidosauria; order Squamata; family Viperidae; genus Vipera; species Vipera ursinii. Next base: position 73,647,172 of record NC_139521.1, read on the forward strand.
AAAAGGCGACTGGCGACAATGTGCAAGGGAAAGCAGATAATGTCAAAAGCATCTCTCTCCGAGCTTTGATTAGTAAGATTCGCAGAGGTTTCAGTAGCCTTCCGATGATCACGCTATTCCCAAACAGAGAGAGCAGATGTGTAGTAGCGGGAGATGTTTCTACTTCTATTCCTCTTATGCCATGTAAAGGGAAGGCTTTTGTGTCTCTTTTGTGAAGTTGGAAGAAGAGCGCACTCATTTAAAAGTTTTGGAAGTACCTACTACACGTTTACTTTGGTCAAAGGTCTGTGGAGGCTCTGAGTCATCCCGGTCATGGTTGTCCCAAAGGTGCTTTTTTTCAGGAGGCAACTGGACTTTCCTGCACTGTATTTTCTTTGAAGACGTTTCGCTTCCCACTCGAGAAGCTTCTTCAGTTCTGAATGGACGGTGGGGAACAGAAGCGTCCATTCCCCACCGTCCGGTCAGAGCTGAAGAAGCTTCTCGGATGAGAAGAGAAATGTCTTCTCAACAAGAAAGTCCAGTTGCCGAAAAAAGCACCTTTGGGATTTACTCTGGCCACGCCGTGCACGCAAATTCACTGGAGGAGTCAGTGATGCTGGGAATAATGCTTTGGGGAAAAAAGAAGAAGGGGCAAGCGAAGAAGACGCTGGCTTGGTAACATCAAAGCTGGTATAAATTTGAACATCCAACAGCTGCTTGACAGGACAGCGTTGAGAACCCTTGCGTATAGTCGCCACGTCAGACACGATCGAATGGCTAAAACAAAACAAAAAAATCAAGACATTTTAAAACCATTTAGAAGCCAGATCTTCCATCAGAAGTAAATCTGGCGCAGAATGCAGTGGCCAATTTGCCAAAACAGGCTACCTGGTCATACACACGGCACCCGGGTTAAAGCAACTACATTTACTGCTAATTAGTTGCTGAACTAAGGTGGGTTCGTATATAAGGCCTAAACAAGATGCATCCAGGAGACCTGAAACTACTGCAGATACAGCTAATCAAGGATGCAGGAATGCTGACCTGGGTACCGAGAACGGCAAGAAGGCACTGCTCACATTCTCAAATATTTTCCACGCTGAATTCCGTCACACCGCCAATGTTGCATCTTTTTAACCGCCTGCCTCTTCAGAACTCGGACTTGGGTGTGAAGCTTGGAGAAACAGGGTTTTGCTTTCTCTTTTTCCTTTTCTCCCGAATTTTTATTAGATATTTGACATCTTTAAAATGTCTTTTCGTTGTGTGTTTTTTGTTTTGTCTATTTGTTTGGTTAAGGCTCTATGCGAGAAACCGGGAGACGGCGAGTTCTAGTTCCACCTTGGGCAGAGAAACCCGCAGGGTGATTTGGGGGTCAATCGCCAGGAGACAAGGGAGTTCTAGTTCCGCCTTAGGCATAAAAACCTGGCTGGGTGACTTTGGGCCAATCACCAGGAGATGGTGAGTTCTAGTCCCGTCTTAGGAATGAAAGCCAGCTGGGTGACTTTGGGCCAATCACCAGGAGACGGTGAGTTCTAGTCCCGTCTTAGGAATGAAAGCCAGCTGGGTGACTTTGGGCCAATCACCAGGAAATGGAGAGTTCTAGTCCCGTGCTAGGAATGAAAGCCAATTGGGTGACTTTGGGCCAATCACCAGGAGATGGTGAGTTCTAGTCCTGTCTTAGGAATGAAAGCCAATTGGGTGACTTTGGGCCAATCACTCACTCTCTCTCAGCCCAATCTACTTCACAGAGTGGGTGTTGTGGGGAAAACAGGAGGAAGAAGCATACTTATGAAAAGATAATAATAATAAAGGTGGGTTACCAATCAATATTTTAATTGCTGTGAGACGTTTCTAATTCAAAGTTGTAGAGAGCTGCCTGACTGGCTTTCTACGTCTGGTGTTTGGTGTGTTTGTAGCTGTAACATCATCAGTGTTTAAATATATATAGTTATTTCAATTGGCAGCATCTGTTTCCATGCTGAAGCATATGTTTCTAATGTGTGTGTAAGCAAGTTGGCTACCATAGTGGTACCACTCTGATGCCCATTGGACAAGAGTCTTAATAAAGCATTTATAAAAGGCAATACCATCACTGATATGGGAAGATATTAAATGATTTGCCAGAGTCTTTCATAAACTGTCCTTCCCTTTTTTTGCAAGTACTTTTCACAGATTTATATTTGAATCCATTAAAAAGACCAATTATAGCTAAGTGCCCACATTCTTAAAATATCCATTCATCTTTGCAGAGGCATATTACATTATTATCTCAACTGCTAATTACTAAAATCAATTAACAGAGAAAACGGTGTTTTAACGAAGTAAAATTTCATTCCTTCTTTACATCCGTTATGTAAACTACTTCTTAGGATGTTATCTTATACAAGAAATATCCCCAAAAATCATTTTGAAATTTTCACTCCTGCACAATTCGATTAATAGGCACCATTCCAGTTCACGAGCAGGTCTGAAATATAATCTAATTACTGCTACTTGATGTAATGGAAGACGTGCACATCATATACCGCATCAGTCATACATTTTTGATATTAACTTCCACTTTGATGCCTACTAATTTTATGTACTTATTATGACAATCCTTGGATTCCCATATGTATAATTTGTAACCGTTTTTGTGGTTTTATGGTTTTAATTATCGAGATGTTGCTCATGGTCCAGAGTCTGTTGGACTGGGACAGGTGACTGTAGAAATGGAATAAATAAATAAATATTAGATACAGGTAGTCCTCAACTTACGACAACAATCTGAGCCCAAAATTTCTGTTGCTAAATGAAACATTAGTTAAGTGAATTTTGCCCCATTTTAGGATGCTTCTTTGCCACAGTTGTTAAATGAAATCAGTGTAGTTGTTAAGTTAGTAACATGGTGGTTAAGTGAATCTGGCTTCCCCATTGACTTCGCTTGTCAGAAGGCCGAAAAAAGGTGATCACGTGACCCCGGAACACTGCGACCGTCATAAATATGAGTCTGTTGTCAAGTGTCTGAGTTTTGATCACATTACCTTGGGCTGCTGCAATGGTCATAAGTGTGAAAAATGGTCACTAAGTCACTTTTTTCAGTGCCGTGGTAACTTAAACGGTCACTAAACGAATTGTTATAAATCGAGGACTATTTTGTATCGCAATTATTTTATTGCTTTTTAATTAATAGCAAAAAAAACCCAAAAAGGAACAAAACACAAAACATAATACATCGTCAAACAGAAGAAAAAAACAAAAAGTCTTCTAAGCAAAAAAAACCCAAAAAGGAACAAAACACAAAACATAATACATCGTCAAACAGAAGAAAAAAACAAAAAGTCTTCTAACAAAAAAGTGAATAAAGATGACAATGGAAACATAATATATATCATAATAATAAAGTTATAATTCTAGGCATACATGTCTATTCCACATATTACTGAAGACTTATATATTTCTCATACTTACATGATGATTTTTTAACTTACTGTATTCTCTACAAATAACTCCCATATTTGATTATACCTGTCCATACAAAGCTTACATCTATAACCAATTCACTCATTGGTGTCAAGCAGAATCAAATCTTCAATCCATTCAGCGAAAGGGCCCATAGATTTATCATCCTTATGCTGAAATATCAGCCTGTTGTCCATAATAAGGGCATGGACAATCCAGATACTGTACTGAAATATTCATATATGCTATTAATGATAATAACCCATATAGCTTTAGCACTTTTCCCCCCTAAAATAATTCCTATACTATTTGTTAATGCATAAAAGGCCTACAATGATTATAGCAGCTCTTGGAGATTAAATATATATTATATTAACATTTATATATTAGACATAAAAAGAGGATTATAATAAGAATCACTGCAAGAAGAATTTCTATTCCCTTATCTATGGGGCTCCAAACAATAAAATTCTAATTCTGTTAAACAAGTTGAGTATGCAAGTGTGTGAATTCAAATATACTAAAGATGTGCATATTTTTTAATACTCTTTTTGGCAAATTGCCTGCATTTTATTGTTTTCTGCATTATTTTATTGTTGAGAGCTACTCAGAATTGTTTGGAGTGGGGCAGCACGCAAACTGAATAAAGTATCAATAAATATTTAGATACATAATTTATTCAGACAAGTTTAAAAAAAATTGTCTCAACATATGTTGTACAGATTCGGGACTGAAGTCTAAAACTTGAATGTCTGGAACAACGACAAATATTTAAATGAAGTCATTTCTATAAAAAGCAGCGGCAAGGTGGCCCGACTATTTTTACAAGATCTCTCCAATCGATATATTTTTGAAGTAGAAATAATAATTCTTTTTTAAAAAAAAAATCAAAACTTTCTGGCAAATATTCTCCAAAACACCTGAGGGCAAGGACAAGAAGAAGGGGTGGAGGTTGGTCAGAGGGAGACCCAACCTAGAACTAAGGAGAACAATTAATCAGTGGAACAGCTTGTCTCCTAGAATTGTGGGCGCTCCGACACTGGATGTTTTCAAGAAAAGATTGGGCAGCCATTTAAGCCTTGAGTAGGAGGTTGGATTAGAACAGGGGTCCTTAACCCCCGGTCCGTGGACCAGTACCGGGCCGCAGCACGCCAGCAACCGGTCCGCACAAACAAGCAAAGCCCCATCTGCGGGATGCGGGCAGCACACAAAACCATGCACCCTCCGGTCCGCGGAAAAACTCTCTCCACGGAACCGGACCATGGTGCCCAAAAAGTTGGGGGACATCTGGATTAGAAGACCTCCAAGGTACTGTATGATATTATGATACTATCCCTTGGATATTACAGCCCCGTTTTTGTTGTTGTTGTTGTTGCTATAAAGGCTGATGCTAAAAATCACCGTAAAGCTCGCTTTTCTGCACAATTAATGAAACTAAATTTTGGAGCATTTTATCAATGCCAAGTTAAGCGGGAGAGTCCTTCTGACCTTGGTGGGCCTCAAAAACAAAAACTAAAAAAAAAGGAGAATTGGACCTGATTAGTACTGGATGGAGAGCTTTCAGGAAATCCCGGGGCTGTAGACTAGACTGCAAAGTTGTGAAAAGAGACAAGCGATGGCAAACTACTTCCTTAGTGTTGCCAAGAAAACCCAATGGATGTGTCCCTGAAGCCAGCGCAAGCCAAACTCAATTTAAAGGAATTAAATTGATATCTACATACAATTCGAGAGAGACAAACGAATAAGGGAAAAGGGAAACAAGATGAAAGACTTCAAACACTCCCCCAGCCTGCAATCAACACTCAAATAAGCAGAGATTAAAACTAAGATTAATGCTAGACCAGCAATCAAGCAGTAAATCAGGGGCCTTCAAACTTGGCAACTTTTAAGACTTGTGGACTTCAACTCCCAGAATTCCTCAGCCAGGGCTGGCTGAGGAACTCTGGGAGTTGAAGTCCACTACCAAGAAGAAAACAACACTCCCAACCAATACTTACATGGCAAGCCACTATATATAAACAGAGAGAAAACCCCACTCCCTGCTAGCACTGACAACGTTACCTAGTTGAGTCAAAAAATGTCTGCAAGAACACCAACAAGCTCCAACAGCACTGAGGACCTCACAGTTCAACCCTGAGCTGCAAATATTCCTACAATTCAAAGGCGGCTTTATTTTACAGAAATGAATGTGTGGATGAAATCTCACATCAGAATACGGAGCCGCTGAAAAGGAGAATTGATGATCATTTCAAGTATAAGATCTGCAGCAGTCTGAAGCTTTCGAGCCGACTGACTAAGATTCATTCCCTCAAAGGAAGAAGATTCATGGGGATGCTGGGGGGTGGTTAGCATATGCAAGCCTTGAACTGTATCTAGCTCCTCTAGCAGGACTATAACAAAAGGACAGATGTGGCCTTTCCAAAATGATGAATACCCAACAGACAAGGCATGGACAATTTTAATACGATTAGACTGCCAAAGAGTTATATGAAAACACTGCAGGGGGGGGAGAGAGAGAGAGAGAGAAATAGAGGGAAAGAGAAAGGGAGAATGAGAAAGAGAAAGAGAGACAAAGAGAGAGAGGAAAGAGGGGAAAGAGGAAAGAGAGAAAGGAGAGAGAGAGAGGAAAAAGAAAGAGGAGAGAGAGAGGAGGGAGAGGGGGAGAGAGGAGAGAGGGGGGAGAGAGGAGGGAGAGGGGAGAGGAGAGAGAGAGGAGAGAAAGACGAAAGAGAGGAGAGAGAGGGAAAAAGAGAGAGGGGGGAGAGAGGAGGGAGGGGGGAGAGAGATGAGGGAGAGGGGAGAGGAGAGAAAGAGGAAAGAGAGAAAGGAGAGACAGAGAGGGAAAAGAGGAGAGAGGGAAAAAGAGAGAGGAGAGAGAGAGAGGGAGGGAGAGAGAGAGGGAGAGAGAGAGAGAAATAGAGGGAAAGAGAAAGAGAGAAAGAGAAAGAGAAAGAGAGAAAGAGAGGAGAGAGAGGAAAGAGGAAAGAAAGGAGAGAGAGAGAGGAAAAAGAAAGAGAGGAGGGAGAGGGGGAGAGAGGAGAGAGGGGGGAGAGAGGAGGGAGAGGGGAGAGGAGAGAAAGAGGAAAGAGAGAAAGGAGAGAGGAAAAAGAAAGAGAAGAGAGAGGAGGGAGAGGGGGAGAGAAGAGAGAGGGGGAGAGAGAGGAGGGAGAGGAGAGAAAGAGGAGAGAGAGAGAGGAGAGAGAGAAAGGGGGAGAGAGGAGAGAAAGACGAAAGAGAGAGGAGAGAGGGAAAAAGAGAGAGGAGAGGGGGGAGAGGGGGAGAGAGGAGAGGGGAGAGAGGAAAGAGGAAAAAGAGAGGAGAGAGAGAGAAGGGAGAGAGAGGAGAGAAAGAGAAAAGAGAGAGGAGAGAGAGAAGAGAGAGGGGGGAAAGAGAGAAAGAGAGAAAAAGAAAGAGAGAAAGACAGTCAGTCAGTCAGTCAGTCCAGGAGATGCACCGTTGCATTTATTGCGTTAATAGAGATGTGCGGGAAGGGCTCCGATTCCACACATGCTCTAAAAGTCGACAGCAAGGATGTCATAATATTGGTTTGAATAGTCACTCCTTTTTTTATTTTCGGCATGCCAATCTTTTATCCAACAATGGCAGAGCTAGTGAAGAGTCAGCAAAGCTTTTTGAACCGCAGCTGAATGACACAATTCCCACAAGAAGCTGAACTGTTACTCTCGATGGCTATCTTTTTCTAGGCCTGTAAGTATGTCGTGGGTTTGTTTCCTTTTTTTTTGGTCTCTTATGTTTACTTCTCTTCTGAAGCTCTTCGCATCTCTGCGTTTACTGCTCTTCGGAAGAGATTGCCTGCAACTGGCCTTGTGCATTTCTCAAGGTACACATCTAGCGCGGCAGATAAGGAGGAAGCCTTCTAGCGTTCTCACCCTTTTTGTTCTGCGCACGTCCTCTGCAAACCCCAGTAAACGTTATGTGGACGCCTCCAGCTGTGCGTGGAATAAATAATCACTCCTCTGATAAGCTACATGAGACACAGTCCTTTATTGACCATTTTACGCCCTGTTTAAAGTCACACTGATTTTACGGAGAGGAGCCAAAGCTGAGGAAGCATCAACGTGCACCGATTGTAATCCAGTTTGCTTCCAAAACAGGGTATCTCCAAGGCCACCACTCAACCAAGCCATAATCAACCGCAAACCAAGAATGACAACCAATATTGGCCTAGTGGTTAAAGCTACACCAGGTAGGAAAGCAGGAGAACATGAGTTCAATTCATGCCTTAGCCATGAAAGCCGGCTGGGTGGGCTTTGAGCCAACCGCTAGGCGACAGTGAATTCTAGTTCTGCTTTGCGCATCAAAGCCAGCTGGGTGACTTTGGGCCAGATACTTTTCCTCCGCCCAACCCAGCTCACAGGGGTTGTTGTTGTGGGGGAAATAGGAGGAGAAAAGAGTATTAAGTGTGTTTGCTGCCTTGAGGTATCTGTAAAAAATAATAAAGGCGGGATACAGAGGCGGTGGCTCAGTGGGTTAGGACGCTGAGCTTGTCGATCAGAAGGTCAGCAGTTTGGCAGGTCGAATCCCGAGTGCGGCGTAACAGTGAGCGCCTGTTACTCATCCCAGCTTCTGCCAACCTAGCAGTTCGAAAGCAAGTAAAAATGCAAGTAGACAAATAGGGACCACTACGGTGGGAAGGGAACAGCGTTCCGTGCGCCTTTGGCGTCTAGTCATGCCGGCCACATGACCACGGAGACGTCCTCGGACAAGCGCTGGCTCTTCGGCTTTGAAACGGAGATGAGCACCGGCCCCTAGAGTCGGAAACGACTAGCACGCATGTGCGGGGGAACCTTTACCTTTACCACCTTTTACAGAATTAAATAAACATTTCAATACATTAAAAAGAGAAGCCTTCAGTGGGAGAAGGAGCCAAGGTTGCCTACCCCTGATCTATACCACTAAGTTAAGAAAGTTGAAGCATCAATATAGATAGTCATTGACTTACAACCACTCACTCAGCCGGCAGTTCAAAGTTACAAAAGTGCTGGGGAAAAATGGGATTTACCACCCGTGCCTGAAGTTACAGCTGCTGCAGTCTTCCCTGTGGTCATGTGATCAACTGCATTCATATTTACAGTGATTCTATCAAATCCCTTACCTATAAATATACTTAGACAGCCATAACTGAGGGTCTGCTATGTCACACTAGATAAGATAAAGATAACTTTCATTGTCTTTTTTTTTTTTTACTGTGGGCACAACGGCACACATCAAAAATGAAATTTACTTGCCCGGTCTCAAAGTCGACACATACATGACACACACCTAGATCATACTATATACAACCTATGTACAGACCCATACCCCTACATATACGTAACAAATGAATATTAAATACTGTCCATCTTGAATATATAACGGAAGGAGGAAGCCTGGGAATTCACAAGGTTGATGCTGTATGGAATGAAACTATGGCTGAATCTGGATGTTCTGCTCCGGGTACCACGAAGCCCCCTCCTCCCACAAGGTAACAAGGAAAACAGGTCATGAAGAGGATGTGTCGTGTGCCAGACAATTCAAGCAACGCTTCTGTGCTATGTCCTGGATGGGAGGGAGGGAACTGCCCATGATCTTTTCTGCCGTCCTCACCACTCTCTGCACCGTCTTCCTGTCTGAAGCCGGGATGCTTCCAAACCAGACCGTGATGCCGTATGACTGCTTAGCTACAGATCCATACACAGCACTTTATATCCAAAGGCTATTTTAAATATCCATTTCAACGGCCAACGGATTATAACGTACAGCCAAAAAAAAAAGACAACCATAATATAATATGTGATATGATTTACATGCAAATTTGTGGTAGTAACCATAATGATAAGAGCGAGCTGGAGTTGTTGAAGTACGGCAAGTTAGCCATAAAATGTTCACCTACCCATTTAATTTTCAAACTGAGAAGAGAGAGACACTGACTGATCAATTTTAAGTTGAGAGTTCTCAAATAATGCGTTGCGCCTCCTGGAAAAACCAGAAGTGTAGAGGTACAATCAACTTTGTGTAGGTAAGGCAAAGGCAACACTGTCAACAACCCTTTGCTATATCACTGCTGGGAAAGAAGCCCAGAATAAATTTATGAGATGGCTAAGCTTGCAGATCTAGCCATCATCTGCCAAAACCACCCACCAATCACAGCAGGAATGGGACCTTCTGACAGGTGACTTCTATGTGGTGCATAGTAATGTATCTGTGGTCTTTGGGGAATATGTGGAAGCCTGGGAAAGAGTCTTCAGCAATTTGATCCATTACTTTAAGTGGTCAGCCTTTCAAAATGGAAGAGGTTCTACTGGGTGGCAAACGAAAAGATCAACTAACTGCAAGGTCAAGCAAGTACGTCAGAAGTGATCTTGTGGACGTACGGTATATTTATTTCTTGCTCCACGCTAAATCTGAAATAATTAGAATTAGACATGAGAGAGGGTCAAGTTCACATGTATCCTTTGGGGGGGGTCACATTACCATAAAGTTTGAAAAACCCCGAGCTAAACTGACTAGTTCAAACTATTCAAGCTACGACTGAAACACTATAGTAGAACAAAAGCCAGTAGAAAAAGAGAGTTCCAGACATCATGTACAGTCAGGTGTTTGTTCCAGATAGAAAACAATGGATCATTTTTGTCTCAGTATTATGAATCGGTCATAATTAAAGATGCGAAGTGAGATCGGTCATAATTAAAGATGCTAAGAGATACATCTCTTTAAAATGCTAAGAGATTCATGCAATGTGCATGAAACCTCTATTTCTATTAAGCATTTCCTTTAGATATCCAAGCCAAAAACCTGGCTAAGTTGCAACAAAGATTTCTTTCCACGCAGCTTTTCAAGAAAGACGTATTGTTCTGGTATTGCGTGCCAAAGATAAGTAATAAAATTCCATTTATCGTAGCTTGAACATTTGTGCACTATTTTCTCTCCCCAAATCCACATGCCGCCAAGCTTAATAATATTCCATGGCCTGGGAGTTTAGGGACCCCTGTCCTAGAGGATAAAGGGATGATGGCACTTGGAGTCTCATGGTACAGATACAAACACAGTGAAGTAGTCAGCGCTGTTGCATCAGCCGCATCGGACACAAGATAAACTGAGACTGAAATTTCCACGATTCCCAGCCAGCATTCCTTATAAAACGTCAGACTTCAGAATATCCTTCCGATTTATCCATAGAGTGCAGGGGTAGAGGCAGAGAAAATGGCATAATTCATCATCATCATCACATCATCATCATAATGATGTTGGAAGGGACCTTAGAGGTCATCTAGTCCAGGGGTGTCAAACTCAATTTCATTGAGGGCCGCATCAGCATTGCGGTTGCCCTCAGGGGGCCGGGTGGGTGTGGCCTGGGTGGGCGTGGCCTACTGGGTGGGCGTGGCTAGAGTGTGTATGGCCTACTGGGTGGGCGTGGCCAGCTCTACATCGTTCGCATCAAGGGTGCCTATGGGGGCCTGGTCAGGAGTGGGACAGATCTGGGGGTCTCTGGCAGGAGGAGGGTCTCTGGGCCAGGGCCAAGGCAGTGGGGGCCGTTCCCTCACTCTTTCCAGGATGGCTTCGCGGGCCACATGAAACCACTTCGCGGGCCGGATCCGGCCCCCAGGCCTTGTGTTTGACATGTCTGATCTAGTCCAACACCCTGCTCAGGCAGAAGACCCTATCCCATTTCAGACAAATGGCGGTCCAGTCTCTTCTTAAAGACTTCCAGTGTTGGGAGCATTCACCACTTCTGGAGGCAGGTTGTTCCACTGGTTAGTTGTTCCCACTGCCAGGAAGTTTCTCCTTAGTTCTAGGTTGTTTCTCTCCTTGGTTAGTTTCCATCCGTTGCTTCTTGTCCTGCCTTCAGGCGCTCTGGAGAGTAGCTTGATCCTCGACTTATATCCATTCGTTTCGTGACAGTTCGAAGTTACAACGGGAACAGAAAAAAAAAGAATGACTTCGGACCATTTTTCACACTTACGACCACTGCAGCCTTCCCCGTGGTCATGTGGTCAACATTCAAACGCTTGGCAACCGACTCATATTTATGACGGTTGCAGTCTCCCTGGGGTCGTGTGATGTCCCTTTGCGACCTTTTGACAACAAAGTCAATGGGGAAGCCAGATTCATTTAATAGCCCTTAACAATTAGCGGTGATTCGCTTAACAAATCTGGCAGGAAAGGTCCTAAAATGGTGTGTGTGTGTGTGTGTTTGTGTGTGTGTGAATTCATAATATTCTGAATCCCTTTACTCATCCTGTCTTTCCCCTGTTGATAGCAGCAGCTGCCATTTCATGTCTTTTTCTTTCCTTTTTACTTGAGCATACAAATCCGCAGTCAATCACACCCTCAAATCCTCATTCCCCAAGGCACCCATGGATTCAAATGGATTTTCCTGCCCCAAATAATTTAGCGTAGGTGAACTACGCTAAGGTCAATTTTTTTACACGCTTTCTTCGTGATGCTTGCTAAACAGGGAAGCGCAAGGTCTGTGCCGTTTCTGCCCCCCCCGCCCCGCCCCCAAAGTAATGAGACAGATTTATCTCACAGATCCTATCTCAACAACCTCTACGATCTCCTATGCTATGAAAGGTATATAGTTGTTGTTGTTGTTGTTAGCTGCGAAGTCGTGTCCGACCCCTCGCGACCCCATGGACAACGTTCCTCCAGGCCTTCCTGTCCTCCGCCATCTTCTGGAGTCCATTTAAGCTCACGCCTCCTGCTTCAGTGACTCCATCCAGCCACCTCGTTCTCTGTCGTCCCCTTCTTCTCTTGCCCTCCACCTTTCCCAGCATGAGGCTCTTCTCCAGTGAGTCCTTCCTTCTCATTAGGTGGCCAAAGTATTTGAGTTTCAGCTTCAGGATCTGGCCTTCTAAAGAGCAGTCAGGGTTGATCTCCTCTAGGACTGACCGGTTTGATCGCCTTGCAGTCCAAGGAACTCGCAGGAGTCTTCTCCAGCACCAGAGTTCAAAGGCCTCCATTCTTTGGCGCTCAGCCTTTCTTATGGTCAACTTTCACAGCCATACATTGCAACTGGGAAGACCATAGCCTTGACTATACGCACTTTTGTTGACAGGGTGACGTCTCTGCTTTTTAGTGTGCTGTCTAGATTTGCCATGGCTTTCTTCCCGAGGAGCGTCTTTTAATTTCTTGGCTACAGTCCCCATCTGCAGTGATCTTGGAGCCCAGGTATATAGACGCTGACATAATGGAGATAATCTCTAAGGGGAAAAAAATATAAAATAGGCAATCTTGGAACTCTGGCTAAGAACTAAATGATAACCGCCATCATCTCTTATTCTTGGCCAAGCTTCCTGGGGCTGATGGGAGTTGGTTGTTTATTAATTAATTAATTAATTACAATTATTGTTAGCCTGCCTACTCAAACATCCCAGGTGGCTTACTATAGTTTCATTAAAAACATCCATTAAGTCATTGTAAATTTGCTTCCACATTCCACTAAAACTCATTCTCCAAAAGTCCAGAAGAGGATTTTTAAATTCTTTCCTAAAGCAACGGACCATAGCCTTTTGAGTCCAGCACTGACGGCGGCGGCGGCGTGTGTGTGTATGTGGGGAGTGAAATGGTTGCACACACACGCAAACAAACCCCACGCACGCGCAAGTAAAGCTTCGTGTGCTCGGCCGCCACTTGCGCGGCCCAGTTCCCAATGGGCTTCAGATCGGTAGTGGTCCATGGCCCAGGGGTTGGGGAACCACCACCCCCCCGTCCTAGAGAATAAAGTAGTGAAGGGCAAATTGATCACTGCAGAAGACGGGGTTTGACACCACGAATGCTATTTTCCACTTCCCCATTCTGCTGGTCTCTCTAAAGATGGGTTCCCACAGTGTCTCCTCCTGGCCGGTTTGTGTAGGAATGGCATCTTCTGCCTGGAGAAGATCCCAAAATAGCAACAAGCCCACCTAAGGCGCAAATAGATGTGGAAGTCAACTGGCAACGCTGTAGGTGTTAACTCTGTTAACCGAGCACCAGAGCATCCTATTACTGGAGGTGAGAACTGCTGCCACCCCTTTCGGCCTTCCGGGAGGGCATTAAAACTTCCGTTTTGCCAGTTGGCTTGAGACCCCCGAGGGAGCACTCACCGCTGTAAGTGGCTGATGGGATAAAGAAGGCCTCATCTCCCTAACATCCGTCTCTTGGTCCTGGTTTCTTGCGTAGTTTTACATTTTTAATCTGCAGAGTTTTAAAATGTTAACTACTTTTCCGATCTTACCTTTAAAGATTAACTTTAGCTATTTATCTGTAAGTTGCCCAGAGCCACCTTACAGGGGAGATGGGCACCATAAAAATTTAATCAATCTGTATGGGTTTATGTTCGTGTGTGTGTGTGTGTGTGTGTGTGTGTGTGTGTGTGTGTGTGTGAGAGAGAGAGAGAGAGAGAGAGAGAGAGAGAGAGAGAATGAGAGCTTATGTAGTGGCAATGCAGAAGATCACTGTTATTCTGAAGAATTTAAGGATATATTTTGATTTCTCCTTCATATTTTGAAAAGTCTAGGCCAGGGGTACGCAACCTGTGGGCCATGTGCCACTCCCAGGGCCCGTCCTCTTGGCCACTGGGCCGTGTGAAGGGATGGCCACTGCATGTGCACATGATGCCCATTTGCAGCACTCACACCCACACAGCCGTTTGCATGTGCATATGCGCTAGAGAGTGGCCCATTTGCACGTGCACACACGTGGGGCTCATTTCTGCGCGCGTGGCCCATTGGCGCGCGCACACACACGTAGCGGTGCCTGCCTCCCTTTCCGGGCCGCCAAACCAAAAAAGGTCGGAGACCTCTGGTCTAGACTTTTAGAGCTCAATCTGAACTAGCCGACTTCGTATTTTTATTCTGGTTGATTGAATAAAGATGGGAGTGAATCTTCATGTAGATTCAAAGCTTTTCCCACTGTGAAAGTCTCAGACTTTCGATTCCCAGCCTAGGCCAGCGACTCAAGGTCTGGTCTTGCAGTCTCTTTGACTATGGCAGGGCCATGAAGTCTTGGTGCCAATGGTTAAAAAAAAAGCAACCATCGAGGCTGTTGGGAGCTTCTGCACAAAACTAGCGCTAGATACAGGGAAAACTGGCCACCCGTGGGTATCTCTGTTGTCATTATTAAGGAGCTTCTGGCAGCTTGTAAGAGATTTAGGTCTTATCTTGCGTGGTATGTATGCTTTTTATGTTAGGCTTTTGAGTCTGTTTGCTTGAGCTAATAATAAAACTTAAAATCCCTTTATTTACTGGTGTGTTCGCTGACTCTGGATCTAAAAAAGCCCAATCGCTTGTGAATGTGTCCATGCACTCGTTAGATACGTAGTTATGTGCATATTTTAATCTGCCAGTCTATAAGATCTATCCAAACTTTCAGAGGACGTTGAAAAGCTGGACCTAAATCGCAGATTTCAACCGACTGAATGAACCACTGCGTGTTTTATCAGATGGGCTCAGAAATAATCCCTTTCTTGCTGCAAAAAAACCAGCTAGCAGAAATAACTCAAGATCATTTCCAAGCTCATCTGAATGCCATTTGGAAATCTGCCCGCAAGCCGCTTCGGTCTTTCGGCACCACAGGAAAAAGAACTGGTTAGTTTCTCCAGCTATATGCAGAACTTACGTTCCTCTGAAGGAACATTAAAAAAAAATCTCAGCAAACCATGCACTTTATTTCCTCAAGAGAGAACAGTTTTTACAGCCTTTAAATCTGTTCGGGAAGAAGGAACCGAGCAAAAGAATGGGACCATTCCAAGTGCGAAATCAAAGTTCTTGGGTGAACAATCGTTAGAATTAATAGGTATAAGATGCACTGCCAGGGAGACGGTTTTTTAGGCTCCAAAATTCAGGACACTTTGCTGAACATTCCTCCTTTCATTCATATGGAAATAGAACATTATTGGAAGAGAAACCAAAATCTACCTAAACTGAACCTAGCATTCAGGGGTAGGCGACCTTGGCTCTTTTATGACTCGTGGACTTCAACTCCCAGAATTCCTGAGCCAGCATGGGGGAACTAAGGCCCCTTCATGACTGGTGGACTTCAACTCCCAGAATTCCTGAGCCAGCATGGGGAACTATGACCCCTTTATGACTCGTGGACTTCAACTCCCAGAATTCTTGAGCCAGCATGGGGGAACTATGGCTCCTTCATGACTCGTGGACTTCAACTCCCAGAATTCCTGAGCCAGCCAGCATGGCTCAGCATGGAAACCTGTCCCCTCAGCGTGGCTGGCTCAGGAATTCTGGGGGTTGAAGTCCATGAGTCATAAAAGAGCCAAGGTTGCCTGCCCCTGGCCTAGATTAAGCAACCCAGAGACCACAAAACTGAAGGATAGTCCAGTGAAAGTGTCTTGTGTTTTTTTACGGCATTTAAAATAACCAAAAGCCTTTTTGTCTACTGCATGCTATCTGTGCTCTGTCCCAATGGGATGCCAGGTGTTGGGAATACTACACTGTCATATATTTTTAAGTATTAAATTGATAAGCTGCCCAACTTCTAAGTATCCAAGAATTGTGCAGTTGTTCACCTATCAAAGGTAATAAGATATTCTCTCCTCAAAAGACTTCCCGTCCCCAGTGATCAAGGAATTTTGAGGAGTGTCATTCACTTCCCCTTAAGACAGAGGTAGGCAACCTTGGCTCTTTTATGACTCGTGGACTTCAACTCAAAGAATTCCTGAGCCAGCCAGCATGGCTCAGCATGGAAACCTCTCCCTTTCCTCTCAGCATAGCTGGGTCAAGAATTCTGGGACTTGAAGTCCACGAGTCATAAAAGAGCCAAGATTGCCTACTCCTGGCCTAGGCCTAGGCCGCTCTATGACTTGTGGACTTCAACTCCCAGAATTCCTGAGCAGGCCTGAGGAACTATGGCCCCTTTATGATTTGTGGACTTCAACTCCCAGAATTCCTGAGCCGGCCTGGGGAAGTATGGCCCCTTTATGACTTGTGGACTTCAACTCCCAGAATTCCTGAGCCAGCCTGGGGAACTATGGCCCCTTTATGACTCGTGGACTTCAACTCCCAGAATTCCTGAGCCGGCCTGGGGAACTATGGCCCCTTTATGACTCGTGGACTTCAACTCCCAGAATTCCTGAGCCGGCCTGGGGAACTATGGCCCCTTTATGACTCGTGGACTTCAACTCCCAGAATTCCTGAGCTGGCCTGGGGAACTGTGGCCCCTTTATGACTCGTGGACTTCAACTCCCAGAATTCCTGAGCCAGCACGTCTTAGCATGGAAACTTCTCCCTTTCTCCTCAGCGTGGCTGGCTCAGGAATTCTGGGAGTTGAAGTCCACGAATCATAAAAGAGCCAAGGTTGCCTACCCCTGGCCTTAAGACTTACAGGAAGTCCTTGACTTACCGCAGTTCATTTAGTGACTTTTTTGGAGTTACGACAGCATTGGAAAAAAGTGACTTACGGCCATTTTCTCACATTTGTAACCGTTGCCTTGGCCTCATAGTCACGTGATCAAAATGTAGACACCGATTTATCTACATTTCCGAACTGCTTTCGAACTGCTAGGTGGGCGGGAGCTGAGGAAAGGAACGGGCGCTCGCCCCAGCATGCGGTGCTCAGGTCTCAAACCCAGGCTGTCAGCTTTCCAACTGACAAGCTCAGCTTCTTAACCGCTGAGCTATCAGGCCCAGCACTGTGTGACCTAATAGGTTTCTAAATTCTACGTATCTGAGTGTTTGCATGGGCCTGCAGGGGTGTCCTGGCAACGGTCTCTACTAGTCCCTGCAGTTGTGTTGGCAACGTTTTTCAAAAAGCGGCTTGCCCCTGCCTAAAGTGAGAGAGTAACTGGAAGTCAGCCAGTTGGCTTCGTGCCTGAGTGGGGACCGTAAGTCAGAGTCTCCAGTTTCTACCTTGACATCATTACACCAAACAGACCCTTGCCGAGCATTTGTAACTCTGCAAAGCATTTTTTTTCCAAAACAGAGAAACTACGTTATTTTACAGGAAAAAAATATATATAAAGGAAATGCTTTCATAGTGCTACACAATTCTATAATAATGGGAGAGACTGTGATGGAGTTATTATTTTGTACCAAGCACGAGTGTGCAATCTATACAAAATGGATTCAGACTGTGCAAAACCATGATTTCCCTGACCATTATCTGTTGAAATTCTCAGAGCTGACTTGAGACAATACACTCTACTAGGCCCAAGAAAACCCAACGCGTAGACCTGGTTTTTGGCTAGTGACCATTCCTTTCAAGAATGGACTAATGTTCCTCTTCTAATTTCCCATTTGTTTCCGTGAATTGGTATTTCAGTTGGACTTGTACTATATCTAGAGATGAGGGAGAGCAAGTGGAAATATTACATAAGCATGCAACACGAAAGGAAAGAACTTTACAATCCACTTGCAAGATGACACTTCAACGTGCTTCTCCAGAATTCACACATCGCATCATTCTGAAACCTAGCTTCAGAGCTGTTACAATATACAGGTAGTCCTCGACTTATAAACAATTCATTTTAGTGGCCCTTCAAAATTACAGCAGCCCTGAAAAAGCGACTTACGACTGCTTTTCATACTTACGAACGTTGCAGCGTCCCCGTGGTCAAGGGATCAAAATTCAGAGGCTTGGCAACTGGCATGTACTTATGACGGTATGCAGTGTCCCGGGGTCACGTGATCCCCTTTGGCGACCTTCTGACAAGCAAAGTCAAGGGGGAAGCCAGATTCACTTAACAACCGTGTTACTAATTTAACAGCTGCAGTGATTCACTTAACAACTGTGGCAAGGAACAAAAATTTTATTGTAGTTGTAAGTCGAGGACTAATTGCGTACAAAGCTAGGAAGTTTTCTGTAACTATTCGATGTGCATCTTATCAGTGAACTGACATGTTGGTTAATCTGGGCAGCTTCATTCTCTCTCCTATGGACTGAAAACATATGTCAGACAGATTTTGCCTCAAGTGGATGCAATCTGCATGCCCCCCCTTATTCAGCAAAGCAGAGAACCATGCAATGAATAATTCAGAAATAAGACAGCAATAATATGCGGATATTTCAAGCAAGCGAGCCATGTCCCAAGTGAAATTTCAAGAAACACGAGGTCACTACCATTTTCCTTTCGGATATGTTCCTCCTCAGCATCAAACGTGTTAAAACAGTAAAAAACAAACTTCAAAATACCTGCCGGAAGGAGTTCTTTGAAGAAGAAACAAAAGAAGCAACTGTTAACGTCAGACCACCTCACCTTGGCCGTCTCAAAAATGTTTGTCTTTCTTTTCACCGCTTTGTAGCCTAACTCTAAACGTAATCAGGAAGTTGTTGTTAGTATGTAAAACAGCCCACGGTAATTTATTCCAAATTACCAAAA
This sequence comes from Vipera ursinii, assembly GCF_947247035.1. Classification (NCBI taxonomy): domain Eukaryota; kingdom Metazoa; phylum Chordata; class Lepidosauria; order Squamata; family Viperidae; genus Vipera; species Vipera ursinii. The sequence goes on from NC_139521.1 coordinate 73,665,905, forward strand.
CAAACCTGATTGTTATTTTCCAAATTAAGCTCTCAGTTTAAGCAGAATATTTGTTACACATGTAATCAATGGTGGGGGGGGGAAATCAACAAGTGGCGAATCAACTTGTCTTTTACAATAAGGTTGTAAATTGGATAAAGTAAATTGCTAAGCACATTGATTTGTGCTTTAAATTGTAAGCCGCCCTGAGTCTTCGGAGAAGGGCGGGATATAAATGGGATTAAAAAATAAAAAATAAAATAAAAATAAAAATTTTAAAAAAAGAAAGAACACTGGGGAAGCAAGTAATTTGCAAATTGTGTTTTTCTGCTAAGAAAACCGACATGGAAATATTTCTATAATCATTTGAGGTTCGGGATTTTAAAGCATGCCAGTTTGAACATGTCCAACAACACAATACAAAAACCCCCATTATGAATCCTAGGAAAAAAAATCTAAGTGCCAGTATTCACAATATCTAGAATAGAACAAAGCTCTTCTTTCCAGCTACCCAACACACACACACACACACACACACACATACATACACACACACACTTTCACTGTGAGCCGAGGACCCTGCTCAGCAAATGTTTTAGTCTCCACATAAATGGGGAAACTTATAAGCATCTTTAAAGCATATTTCTTTTAGCAGCTCAGAGACACCCATTATCCGGCTAAAGGCAAGGTCTCCTCTTTGCCGCATTTATATCTCAGTGACATCATGCAACTGTCTTTCTTGGCGACTGTCCGTAAATTGCTTGCACTGCCTTCTTCTTTTTTCTTCTTTTTTTTTAAGCTACTCAAGTCTCGTCACATTTCTAGGGAACATCCCGGTGTTAAATAATCCCTTCCTGTCACAAGCAGTAATGGGATACTTCTCTCCGGGAAGGAGAGCGCTGCCAGAAACATTTAAGAGTAAGGTGAGATAATGTTGACACGGTGAAACCTTTCTCCTGACCGCACAGCCTTTTTATGCTTTTCGCTTGAGAGTATATATTTACTCTCTAATAGCAGCTAAGAATATGCAGCTGCTAAAGGGTTGCAGCCATCTCACATTTACGGCAACTATCCGACTGATTTGAGCTCGTTCCTCACATTGATACTTGAAGTCATCCAAAATAATTTTCCTCTTAAAAAGACGAAGGCCAGCGCTTTGTACATCTGTATAAAACCTTACATACGTTACACAGCGCCCTTTTTCATACTGCAGGACAAATTGCTGTGTCAATCAAAGCAGCACCTTCTTCTAGATCAGGGGTGGGGAACTATGACCCCTTTATGACTTGTGGATTTCAACGCCCAGAATTTCTCAGCCAGTTGAAGTCCACAACTCATAAAGGGACCTTAGTTCCCGCATGCTGGCTCAGGAATTCTGGGAATTGAAGTCCACAAGTCATAAAGGGGTCATAGTTCCCCATGCTGGCTCAGGAATTCTGGGAGTTGAAGTCCACAAGTCATAAAGGGGTCATAGTTCCCCATGTTGGCTCAGGAATTCTGGGAGTTGAAGTCCACAAGTCATAAAGGGGTCATAGTTCCCCATGCTGGCTCAGGAATTCTGGGAGTTGAAGTCCACAAGTCATAAAGGGGCCATAGTTCACCATGCTGGCTCAGGAATTCTGGGAGTTGAAGTCCACAAGTCATAAAGGGGCCATAGTTCTCCATGTTGGCTCAGGAATTCTGGGAGTTGAAGTCCACAAGTCATAAAGGGGTCATAGTTCCCCATGCTGGCTCAGGAATTCTGGGAGTTGAAGTCCACAAGTCATAAAGGGGCCATAGTTCCCCATGTTGGCTCAGGAATTCTGGGAGTTGAAGTCCACAAGTCATAAAGGGGCCTTAGTTCCCCATGCTGGCTCAGGAATTCTGGGAGTTGAAGTCCACAAGTCATAAAAGGGCCAAGTTTGAAGACTCCTGTTCTAGATGATACAATGCAGTCCAACATCATTTAGCAAACTGGCTGAGTATTTTGAGTTCAACCAATGTCTAAATTGGGAACGCCGATACAGGGCTGGAGCCTCATGGAAAACAAAGATACAAACACAGTGAAGTGTTCAGTGCTGTTGCATCAGCCGCATCGGACACAAGCGAAGCTGAGACTGAAATTTCCACAATTCCCAGCCAGTACTCCTTATGAAATGCCAGACTTCGGAATATTCTTCCGATGTATCCATAGAGTGCAGGTGGGAGAGGCGGAGAAAGGGACATAATTATCAGGTAATCCTCGGCGTATATCCATTCGTTCAGTGACTGTTCCAAGTTGCAACAGGACGGGGTGGAAATGACTCGGGACCATTTTTCACACTTAGGACCACTGCAGCGTCCCCATGGTCATGTGATCAAAATTCAGAAGTTTGGCTTTACGATGGCCGCAACGTCCCGGGGGGGTCACGTAATCCCCTTTTGCGACCTTCTGACAAGCAAAGTCTCAATGGGGGAGCCAGGTTCATTTACTAATCCTGTTACTGGCTTAGCAGTTATGGTGATTCGCTTAACAAATCGGGCAGGAAAAGTCCTAAAATGGGGAAAATTCACGCAACAACTGTCTTGCCTAGCGACAGAAATTTTGGGCTCAATTGTGGTCGTACGTCGAGGACCACCTGTAACTGTTTGTTCCCAATTTGCAGGTGCTCTTGGCTGACCTTAGAAAGTTAAACAAATCAGACCTCATTGCGAATATCTTTATTATGGTCACAGACTAGCCTAAGAAGAGCGGACTACAAAGAATTAATAGTTTTAAAAGCTGAAAAATATTATATATATATATATATATATATATATATATATATATATATATATATATATATATATATATATATGTAGATCTAGAGTCTCGGGTTTCTTCCCGCGTTCCTTTCATCTTCAGAAAGTTATGGCGACGTTTCGACGAAATCCCATCCGTCATCATCAGGCCGGAGTGTTCCTCCTGCTGCTTCCAGGAGCAATGCGTGGTCTGGCTGTTCCTTTGCTCCTGGAAGCAGCAGGAGGAACACTCCGGCCTGATGATGACGGATGGGATTTCGTCGAAACGTCGCCACAACTTTCTGAAGATGAAAGGAACGCGGGAAGAAACCCGAGACTCTAGATCTACACATACAGACACCCGCGAGAATCTACGAAAACATATATATATATATATATATATATATATATATATATATATATATATATATATATATACACATACATATATATATATATATATATATATATATATATATATATATATATATATATATATAAAATTCTGTATTCTACTCTTCTCATGCTAGTCTAGGACCGTAATACAGATAGTGGCAAGCCTAATTCGAGTTTGCCTCAGAGCCCCCTAGGAAATCCCCAATGGGGTTACATCAAGAGTGACAAATTAAAATTAAACAAAGAAACTGTTTCTGCATTGTGGCCAAGAAAACCATATGAATATACTCATATAGTCCCCCAGGTATCAAGCTTGATTTGAGGAAGGCTTTATTTACTTCATAAGGGACGCGGTGGCTCAGTGGGTTAGGACGCTGAGCTTGTCTATCAGAAGGTCGGCAGTTTGGCGGGTCGAATCCCGAGTGCCACGTAACAGAGTGAGCGCCTGTTACTCGTCCCAGCTTCTGCCAACCTAGCAGTTCGAAAGCACGTAAAAATGCAAGTAGAAAAATAGGGACCACTACGGTGGGAAGGTAACAGCGTTCCGTGCGCCTTTGGCGTCTAGTCATGCCGGCCACATGACCACGGAGACGTCCTCGGACAAGGGCTGGCTCTTCAGCTTTGAAATGGAGATGAGCACCTAGAGTCGGAAACGACTAGCACGCACGTGCGGGGGAACCTTACTTCAGATGCATTGTGCTACAGACCCAGGGACATAAAATGTGAGCAAAATAAAAATGTAAGGTTATCAACCAAGTCTTCAGTTTGCATGTGCGGCCTCCAGACTCTAATCTGCTATTAACTTGCTTTTCTTACAACCATAATATTTCAGAGTAGCCCAAAACAAGTAGTAATCAGAAGCTAGAGTGAAGCCTCAAGGTCCTTCAGCACCTGGAGGCAATCAGGTTAAAATGCCTGTAGACACTTTTGGGGAAATGTTAAGACTGAAGTATCAGAGAAAACCTGATAAAGATACAGGAGGCTTAAGCTTTAACACTTCCTTTCAATTTTAATCTCCCATCTTTAAAATGAGAAAACAACCCACATCAACACTCTGTGTAATTTAGATGACAAAATGTTTAATGAACATGATAATTATTTGCACTGATTTTAAAACCTGTGTCTATTATTAAAGTGTGCATATAAATAAATATAAGTCACTCCTAGTCAATAAGCTATCAAGTTAACTATGCTTATCAGAGAAATTATTTAAGAAGGAAAAACTACAAGCAATTTCCACAGTCTTCCCCAACAGACTGTGTTGTAGTCATGCTTGATAACATGGAAAACATTTATTCTTTCTAGCCTGGGCTCCACTATTCATGGAGACAACTTGGAACTGTTTCTTTAAAAGTCATTTCCTAATTTTTATTATGCAGTATACAGTTGCCTACCAAAATCTTAGAGAAACTGTAATAGCAATCTAAGCCAACTATCTATATTTATAAAGTTTAGTAGACGGAAATAAATAATTATATTTTATAGATACTAATGAAAATGTGTTAAATGGTTGATCAGTGGTCCAGCATGAAGAACACAGTAATAACTTGGGAATGAGGAATATATGAAAAATTGCAGGTTTAATGCTCTGTATCCAAAATATTCCATGGAATCCTAAGCATTCCTATTCACTCTCTTGAGTTGAATAAGGTTTACATCCAGAGATGTGTAAAGGAGGCTACAACTTAGAGGATGATGATTGATAGTATTTACTCTATTTGTACATTTCCACTCAAATTATAAATGGAGTCAGGCACTCTATAAAGTGAGTGAAAGGAGAGAGATTCATAAACCTGTTATCAGTGCAAACTATTAAAGACAAAGCACTGCATTTATCAACCTTGTTCTCAATCCTGCCTTATGTCCAAAAGAACAGTCTCAAATCTTCTTCATACAGACTTTACTTGCCACATATATAGAAACTAATGCATAGCTTACATAAAGCCCAACCTTTCTTAGTAAGGCCACTTCATTATTTCAAGCACGTTGTATTACTTCCATTTCTGGGTGCCGTAATTTAACATCATCACCAGAGGATATATGGATATATGGTCAATTAATATGAGAGTAGCTTTGAGGGCAGAGAGATCAAAAACATGGATTGACTTTAAACTGTACATCACAAACTGCCCCAAAGAAAAGGGCATCAAACTATTCTCCAAAGCAGCAGAGGGCAGGACAAGAAACAATGGTTGGAAACGGACCAAAGAGAGAAGCAACCTGGAATTAAGGAGAAACTTCCTGACAGTGAGGACAATTAACCAGTGGAACAGCTTGCCACCAGAAATCGTGGGCGCTCCATCACTGGAGGTTTTTAAGAAAAGACTAGACAGTCACTTGTCTGAAATGGGATAGGTTCTCCTGCTTGTGCAGGAGGCTGGACTAGAAGACCTCCAAGGTCCCTTCCAGATCTATTCTGTTCTTCTTCTCATCACTTCATCATCCTATTTTCCATAACAGAAGTAAAATAATACCTGAATTCTCCCTTGTCAGTTCATGCTTTGACTACTGCAATAGGCTGTAATTGCAGCCACCTTAAAGCATGGCAGTTGTATTCAAGGCATGGTGGTGTGGTGGGGATTGTAGGCAGTCATTTAGTTTTGCTGCTCGTGATTTTATTTATTTTTCCTCCGGGGGAGGCGGGCATGGACTGCTTTGAGTGTCCAAAAAAACAAGTAAAATTGTATGATAGAGATAGATAAATAGATACTGATAGAGTGATAGAAATAGATAGAGATAGTGATAGAGATAGTTAGATGATAGATAGTTAGACAGATAGAACAAAGTCATAAAGCAAATGCAGCAGTTGTAAAGCAAACACTACAGTCATAAAGCAAACACACTGTTTATTGCCAAGAAGTAAATGCTGGATTTTCGGCAAAAACATTGTAAAATGCAAACACATGACTATAGGATGCTGCAATCACATGACTACAGGATGCTGCAAAGGGCCATAAATGATTGCCAAGGCTCCCACATACCCGTCACATGATCACAGGAAGGGGGCAGCCACCGGAACTTTGGAACCAGGTTGTAAGTACCTTTGGGGGGGGGGTCTATCATAACTTTGAATGGTTGCTAAGTGACCAGTCGTAAGACAAGGACTACCTGTACATAACCCTAAAATTTGGACCTACAAGGTAGTTGTAGAGTTCTCAAAAAAGCAGTCAAAAGATATTCATATTGCCCTCAGCAAGTCCTATTAAATGTAGATATGGAGATGCATGCCTAAAAGTTTCATTCAAATGAACATATCACTGTTTTTAAGATTGCAGCATATATCTGTACTATGTGGAGTTAACCGTTCCCAGTCGTGCTTCATAAATATGGTATTAATATACAGTGTTTTTATATTGGCAGTTTACATATGTTGTTTCAATTAAAGACAATTAAATTTAGCCCCCAAGTACAGATATTTCTCTATACGACTTATTTCTGCTTTATTTCCTATGTTGTTCGATTTTTGTTTCATCATACATTCCTAGAAGGATCTTTCAGAGCAGAAACCTTCGTACTACTGATCACTGAGAAAAAAAATCCAGTAATCATACAATACTCTCCCTCCCTCCGTCTCTCACCAAATAATTACAACCAAATTGAAAATAAAGTGCTTTTCTGAATACAAATAACCAGAGGCGTGACTGCTATACACTTTGAGAATACACAAGTACAGCGCCAAAAAAGTTTAATTTCCAAGAGATATCCATTAATAATCACATACAAAACTTGGAACTGCTGATTATAGTATTTTGAACACGTCAGCATTGTACAGCGCAAGCTCCGGCTGATAAAAACATTTTTTTCAAAAGTTCCACAATAACTAAGCATTTTAAAAGGAATTGATTTTCTACCAATACAATTGAGAATGTAGTGACATTACTGACAATTTACCGAAAACCAGTCACTAATCATCACATCCAATCTCCAACAACTTCCCTGCTTGTGAAGTCAACACTACACCGCCCTTCTAGAGAAGCAGTTACATAGCAATGTTAGAAGCTTTTTTTTCTTCAGCCAATCAATTTTCAATTCCTTCTCAAAACACCCTTAGAGCTAAGCAGACACCTCGAGGTTAAAAAAAAAAAAGGAACTCTGAAAGATAATAGTGAAACTCCATCGCTATTCTTTGCCAGAGCATCCCATCAGCTCCCATTTCTCAAACTTTTCTTTAGTTTGTAGAAGTGAGAAATAGCCAAACTAATCAACGCTTGGGAGTTTTTCTAATTTAAAAAAAAAAAGGCTTGGCCAGACAGTAATTATGGTGAATGTCAATAGGTTTTTTCCCCTGTAAACCAAATGTTGGCGAAACATTTCTCAAGGAATCCCAAATCCAAGGTGAAGCCAGTAGATCGGAATTAGCCAGAGAACAAGCAATATATGTCGCTCTCCAATCCATTTTATGTATAGGTATATGTATAGGGGTGTGTGTGTGTGTGTGTGTGTGTGTGTATGGGAGGGATGAATGGATAGATGGATGAATGGATGGATAGATGTATATGTATATATATATATGAATATGCATTTGTATATATGGGAGGGATGAATGGATGGATAGATGGATGAATGGATGGATGGATGTATATGTATATATATATATGAATATGTATTTGTATATATGGGAGGGATGAATGGATGGATAGATGGATGAATGGATGGATGGATGTATATGAATATGTATTTGTATATATGGGAGGGATGAATGGATGGACAGATGGATGAATAGATGGAGGATGGACGGATTGCCTTCTTTTCCACACTTGCTCCCTTTTCATCCTGGCATCTCTTCCCAGACAGCCAGAAGAAGCCTGACAGGAGGCTAACGTCAAACCTGAAGGGTGCCTTATTGAAACAACTCAGGGTGCCTTGACAAACTCACAACTACGGGGCACAATAAAAAAAAAGCCCCGTTGGATCAAAGAGGAGCAAGAAAGCATCTCCCTTGCCATACAAAGGGCAAGAAGGATGCTTCGCCCCGCTGCTTGCCCCCCACACACACAAACACACCAAGCCCATCAGCTCTTCCCCCCCCCCTTGCACCACCATGCCCAGATGCACCCAGGCTGCAGATAACCTCACACACACACACACACAAAACACCCCATTCGCAGCTGGCCCTTTTTCAGTTTCCCCGCCCTGCAACCCACCCTGATTTCCATTTGGCCTGCCTTCTCCAGTTCAAGCCATTGTTGGAAGGTGGAAGGATGCTCCGGGTCTGTCCATCACCCTCACTGTGGGTGCGTGCCTGACCTGTGGAACCATTTTACTGGTTGAGCTCCGGATGACTCCCGACCGACCTTCCCTCCTTCCCACGCACGACCTAAAAACCTATCTGTTTTTGAACAAGCCGGCCTGGCTGGGTCCGATGGGTTTTGTTTCTAATGATTGTTTTAATGTAATGTATTTTCCGCATTTGGGCACTAGGGTTTAATTTGTTTTCAATTTCTCTAGTTTGGGTATATTGGGTATTTATGTCCCTGTTCACCGCCCTGAGTCCTGCGGGAGAAGGGCGGTATACAAATCAAATCAAATCAAATCAAATCAAATCAAATCAAATCAAACGCTCACACAGAGAAGGCCTCCTCAGGGTACCGTCTGCTAGACAATGTCGGCTTGCGACCTCCAGGGGAAGAGCCTTCTCTGTGGGAGCGCCAGCCCTGTGGAACCAGCTCCCCCCTGAGCTTCGGATGGCCCCGGATCTCCGGACCTTTCGCCGCGGCCTCAAAACACTCCTTTTCCACCTGGCTGACCTGGACTGACAGGCATTTTAATTATGTTTACAATTTTAACTCTAATCTTTAATTTATTTCAATTTTTAATTTTAATTTACTGTACAGAGACCTTTAAGTTTTGTTGTTGTTAGCCGCCCTGAGTCCCTCGGGAGATAGGGCGGGATATAAATCCCATTAATAAATAAATAAATAAATAAATAAATAAATAAAGCCAATAAATAAATAAATCAATAAACAAATCACCAAGGGTGGTATATAAATAAATAGATAGATAGATAGATAGATAGATAGATAGATAGATAGATAGATAGATCAATAAATAAATAAATCACCAAGGGCGGTATACAAATCAAATAAATAAATAAATCAATAAATAAATCACCAAGGGCGGTATACAAATAAATAAATAAATAAATAAATAAATAAATCAATCACCAAGGGTGGTAAATAAATAATTAAATAAATAAATAAATAAATAAGTAAATAAGTAAATAATTAAATCAATAAATAAATCACCAAGGGTGGTATACAAATCAAATAAATAAATAAATAAATAAATAAATAAATAAACAAACAAAAAAACAAAAAAACCAACCACCAAGGGCGGTAAATAAATAAATAAATAAATAAATAAATAAATAAATAAATAAATAAATAAATAAATAAATAAATAAATAAATAAATCACCACCACCACCACCACCACCCAGCACCACCACCACCACCTTCCCCGCCTCGGGAAGAAGAGAGAGCGAGAGAGCGAGAGAGCGAGCGAGAGAGGGGAGCGGGGCTCGGAGCGCCGGGCGTGCCTGCGCGGAGGCCAATGCCAGGCAGGGATGCGCGCTTTTCAGACAAGCAGCCTTGCCCGCACACCCGCGCTCCTCCATCCATCCTCCAGCCGCCTGCGGGTGTGTGTGTGTGTGCGGGTCCACATACGCACGGGGGGGGGGTTGTCTGGCGGCGACGCACGCGCGCGCACACACACACACACACACACGTATGGAACGGCGCGCGCGTGTCTCGGGCCGGGCAGGCAAGAGACGCATCTCCCCACCGCGCGCGGACACAAAGGAAAGAGGGAGGATGCCCGGCGGGAGGGAAAGGTAAGGGCGGCGCGAGCCCAGAGAGAGAGAGAGAGAGAGAGAGAGAGAGAGAGAAGGCGCGAAAGGTGACGGAGGGGGGAGCGCGGGGGGCGGGAAGAGCCTGAGGGCGGGGGAGAATTGGGGAGCGGGGTGGGGAGGAGGAGGAGGAGGAGGAGGGGCGGCACAAAAAGAGGAGGAGGAGGAGGAAGAAGAAGAAGAAGAAGAGGAGGAGGAGGAGGAAGGATGCTCTGCTCTGCCCTGCCCCGGCCTCGCCTCGCCTCACCTCAGCCCGCGACCCGGAGAGCCGCCGCCGCCGCCGTCACCGCCGCCTCACGCCCGGCTGTGGGAGCCACGACCGAAGGGGGCGGGCAGCCTCGCGCGCGCGCGCGCCCCCCTCCCTCCCTCCTTGCCCGCCGCGCGCCGCCAGCCAACGAACGCCGACCACGGCCGGCCCCGCCCCCTCCCGCAACTCCCCCCTCCCTCCCTCCCTTGACCGGCCGCTGGCTGAGGAGGAGGAGGAGGAGGAGGAGAGCGCGCCTGCGCCGCGGCGCGAGGGAGCCGGGCAGGGGTAGCGGGGAGGAGAGGCGGCGGCGGGGGGGGGGCGAAATGGGAGAAACGGCGCAGGTGCCTCCTTGCTGGCTTGAGCGGGCGGCGCCCACTGCGCAGGTGCAAGCGCTGCAGGCGCCCGGGCCGCGGGGGGTGGGGAGACCGCGTTGCTTAGCGACGGCGGCCGCGCGGACCAGGGAAGGTAGAGAGAGAGGAAGCCGGGGAAAGCGGTCGTGGGAATGCAGTCGGGTGTGCGGGTCAGAACCTTTTTTGCCCGCCTCTCGCGGGCGCGGAGTTGGAGGGGGGTGGTCTTCCGCTCATACACGTGAGTCAGGATAAACTGGGCTTTGTTCTGGGGGGGGTGGGACTTTCCTAGATCGTCCCGTCTGCACTGGTACCCCAGCGACTGTTTACCTCTTCGGCAAACCCGTGCAAAGGCGGGGGTGCGAAAGGGTGGAGGCTGTGTCCCCTCCCCATGTGTTCCAGTGGGAGGGTTCTCCCCTTGGGGGTAAGGATTTGCAAGAGTCAAGTCGAAATCTGGGGTATCCACAGGCATATCCCAAGGAAACGAAAGGCAAAGGTCAGACAGGTAGTCCTCAACTTGCATCCACTCATTTAATGACGGGTGGAAGTTGCTGGCACTGAAAGAAGTGGTTCATTGACCATTCTTCACACTTAACAGCCATTGCAGCATCCCCATGGCCACGTGATTTTACATTCAGATGCTTGACAACTGATTCACATTTAGGATGGTTGCAGTCTTGCAATCTTCTGACAAGCAGCGTCAGTGGAGAAGCCAGATTCACTTAACAACCATGTCACTAAGTTAACAACTGCAGCGTTGCACTTCACACCTGTTGTCAAGAAAGGTCATAAAACCTAAAAACATATCTGTTTAAGCAATCCGGTCTGGTCTGACGGGTTCTGTTTTAATTATTGTTTTAAGATAACTATCTTCTGCATTTGGGCAAAATTAGGGTTTAATTTGTTTTCAATATCTATATTTGTGCATTCTATTTTTTTGTCACTTCACCGCCCTGAGTCCTTAGGGAGAAGGGCGGTATACAAATCAAATGAATGAATGAATGAATGAATAAATAAATAAATAAATAAATGAATGAATAAATAAATAAATTTGGGCAAAACTGACTTAGTTGTCTCGCTTAAGGGCAGAAATTTTGGGCTCAAATTATCATAAGTAAGAACTACCTATACTTTGAAGACCCCGTGGGTGGAAAATCGTTCTGGAATCTTTTTCTTGGCAACTTTTTAATGGGTGGACTTCATATTAGAAACCAAGAGAACTTAGGCACTGGGTGACCTTGAGCTAGTCACTGTGATATATTTGGGGAATCACAGTTTGATGCGTGATAGATGGACAGATATAATAAAGCAATGCAGAGAGAGAGTTTGATCTAGTGCAGGGGGTGTCCAACCATATCAATTTTAAGACTTGTGGACTTCAAATCCCAGAATTCATGACCGGCTGGGGAATTCTGGGAGTTGAAGTCCACAAGGTTAGGCACCCATGTGGTTAAGGCACCAGCCTGCAAAACAAAGAGGCTGTGACTTATAATCCCACCTGGGGCACAAAGCTAGCTGGGTGACCCTGGGCCAGTCACTTTCTCTTAAGCCCTACGAAGCGTGCAATGGCAAACCATTTCTGTGGGGGGGGGAAACTTGCCAAGAAATTGCAGGGATCTGGCCAGCAGTGTCTGAGAATCAAACACAAACAAATGGAATTTAAATAAAAACCCTCCTGTCATCGACCAGCATACTCGGTCGGAGATGATTTGATTGTGCTCCAACATCTCTGGAAAGCGGCTTGGGCGCATACATTTTTAATAAGTTAAAATATTTGCTCTGTTCCCTAAGTATGTGTTTCAAGACAAGACAATACGTATTCAGACAAGCTCTGCCACACATCACACGACTACAGCCTTCCTTCTGGCTGATAACCTTGACACGTGTCTGGCTTGAAACCAAAAGTACTAGATGGTTGCATGGTAATAAAATTCTTGTTTCAATCCTGTTTCAATTATAATTATGTGCAGGATAATAGCTAACACATTTTCAGTCACATTGAGACATCTTGGTGGTCTGGACCAAATTACCTATGATGATGACCAAACTATCATTGGATTAACACTGAGGATGTTACCTAGTTTGGGCATTGAAACGTCAGTAAGAAAACTACCATGCCCAGAGAGCACCAAGGACCCCTCATGTCAACCCTGAGCTACAAATATTCTTCTTTATTGGAACCAAACTATCAGTTTGGCTGCATTCACACAACATCCTTAATCTGCTTACTGAATTAACTCTTTGGTGGATTCCGTTCACACAGTACATAGAGCCAGTTTGGTCTAGTGGTTAAGGCACAGGGTTACAAACCAAGATACAGTGAGTTCTAGTCCCACCTTAAAGCGTGAAAACCGGTTGGGTGACTTTGGACCAATCACCAGGAAACTCTTGAGTTCTAGTCTCGCCTTAGGAATAAAAGACAACTGGATGACTTCAGGCCAATCACCAGGAGGCTGAGAGTTCTAATCCTACCTTAGGCATGAAAACTTGCTGGGTAACTGGACCAGTCACTCACTCAGCCCAATACACCTCACAGGGTTGTTGTGAGGAAAATAGGAGGAAGAAATAGTATTAGGTACGTTCGCAGCCTTGAGTTGTTTGTAAAAATAAAAAAGGCAATAGATAAATGATAGGTAGATTAGAGATAGATAGATTAGATAGATTAGATAGATAGATAGATAGATAGATAGATAGATAGATAGATAGATAGATAGATAGATAGATGATAGATAGATATCTCAGGAGCTGCCACAAAGAAGAGGGAGTCAAGCTATTTTCCAAAGCACCTGAAGGCAGGAGAAGAAGCAACGGATGGAAACTAACCAAGGAGAGAAGCAACCTAGAACTAAGGAGAAACCTCCTAACAGTTAGAACAATTAACCAGTGGAACAACCTGCCTCCAGAAGCGGTGAATGCTCCAACACTGGAAGTTTTTAAGAAGAGACTGGACAGCCATTTGTCTGAAATGGTATAGGGTTTCCTGCCTTAGCAGGGGGTTGGACTAGATGACCTCCAAGGTCCCTTCCAACTTCTTCTTCTTCTTCTTCTTCTTCTTCTTCTTCTTCTTCTTATTATTATTATTATTATTATTATTATTATTATTATTATTATTATTATTATTATTATTATTATTTAGATAGAGCGATGACTCACCAAACAGAAATTCAGTAACCCAAAAGATTCCACCTCAAAGTGCTTAGAGAAATTATGACATCTAAATACATTTTTAAAAAAATATCTATACTCAAAGGAAGATGAGATCTCACATTTTGTGAGAATCTCACAAAGCAAGACAAACCCTGCCTATAAACATCACAAAACTGCTACAATTGTTATTAGATAAAAAAGCCCTACAAGTAGAGTCATACATGATCATCATTATCTGAGATGAATTCCAGATGTTAGCATTTGTGCTACTTTAAGATAGGAAATTGGAGCAAAATTGTGGTAACGAAATGTTCATTTAAAAAAGGGGGGGCTGAACATTAAGAAATAAGAGACACAAGATTAGCAAATTGAATTACCAGAAGGAAATTTACGGTATGTAACATCCTTCATAGAAAACATATTGTAATTTCGGCAACGAGTCACTTTTATGGCCCAGGCTTAAGTGTATCATTCTCCTTAATCATTTATAACAGATTATTTTTCTCCTTGCCTTAAGGCATGATGTCAACCTTTCAGGAAATTCAAAATTGCTGGATTGGTGCCATAAGGAGTCCTAAAGTCATGGTATAAACAGATCCAAATTATCTTTATTTCCAGTAAACACCTAGCTGGAAATATGCATTGATGTTCCTCGTTGCCTTCATTGTAATAAGAAGCTTTTTCCCATTCACCAGGAGAAAAAACAAACAGTGGTTTATTTCTTCAAGAAGAAAGAGTTTGAAAAGCAACATTTATCATGTTTGAGAAACCAAAGCGCTCTTTCCAAGTCTCTACAGAACATAATGCAGTTATCTTATGTTTTCCTTTTTTTAAAAAAAAGAAAGGGACCATTTTCATGATTAGTAAGACAGAAGAGATATTTTTAAAACATTTCTGAATGTGCATTGTTACTTTCTTCCAGGCACAGCGTGAAGAATGCTTTAGAGCTTCTTTCATTGCTGGCGTGTTTTTATAACCTAAGCCAAGCAAACTCTGTGGGGGAAAACAGGAGTTGTAGCACATAGTAGCAATATCAACAGCTATTATATAGCTTATATAGAGACTTATATACTGCTTCATAGTGCTTTACAGCCTTCTCTAAGCGGTTTACAGAGTCAGCCTGTTGCCCGTAACAATCTGGGTCCTCATTTTACCGACCTCGGAAGGACGGATGGCTGAGTCAACCTTGAACTGGTCAACATCGAACTGCTGGCAGTGGGCAGAGTCAGCCTGCAATACTGCATTCTCACCACTGCACCACCACAGTAAGGAAATCTTACATTGGGTGAGAAGCAATTGGCTATGGGCAGGGTGTTAAGATATTTAAAATTTAATAGCTGGAGCAGTGAAGGGTTGGACAATGAGTAAGAACACACCGTTACAGCTTTGGTTGAAGAGAGCTAGACACTGCATGAGGGACTCTGAGCTGTGATTGGTTGCTGAGCGCAAAGGGGGCGTTTCCTCATTTCCCGCCTTTTCTCCTCTGCATGCCTTGGGCGCTCTCTGTGATTTACCTCATGATGTTCCCACTGCATGGATTTGCCTCATGATGCCACTGTTTGCCTCTCTTGTTTACTATAAACATGTTTATAGTAAGGTCCTCAAGGGCAGCCCCATGTAGAGAGCGTTGCAGTAGTCCAGACGAGAGGTCACGAGCGCGTGAGTGACCGTGCATAAGTCATCCCGTGCATAAGTTGAACATTATTGCATCAAAACTGCACTCGCCCATTGTCTGCTTTGCTTACTTGTAGTTTAACGTATAGCTTGGTCTGAATCCAGCTCCTCAGAGCTTATCCCACAAATAAATTTGACCAAATTGTAGAATAAATAGTGCTTATGTGCAAACTCAGCCAGGAAAGATGGCAGAGTCTGAACAGCACACATGTTGTGCACAAATGTCCCTCTGCCACGTGGAGATTTCTGTTTTAGTTTAGAGTAAATCCTTTTAACAATTTCATTTAGGACATTGGAAATAAGAATTCTGCCTTAATAAAATAAAGGCTTATTCCCCCCCTCCCCCTGTTTTTCTTGCCCTTTTAGCCAGGAATGATCTGGCCTTAGTTTGCTATTAGCTATTTAGAAAATTAGAAAGAAAGATTGAGGGCAAGAGAAGAAGGGGACGACAGAGAATGAGGTGGCTGGATGGAGTCACTGAAGCAATAGGCGTGAGCTTAGATGGACTCCAGAAGATGGTAGAGGACAGGAAGGCCTGGAGGAACATTGTCCATAGGGTCGCGATGGGTCGGACACGACTTCGCAACTAACAACAACAACAACATTTAGAAAATCTGGAATGTATTAACACACACAAACACACAATCATGCTTACGACACAGATTTTACAGGGGGGAAAAATGGCGGCAACAGTTGGCAGAATGTTTTCGCATGCCGGATGACACATCTATCTCTCTGAATATTGTGAAGATCGGGGCTTTTTTGTTTTTTGTCGTCATAGAACGCACCGGAAACAGAGTTCCGGCACCATTTTTTGACGGATTTTCCAGAGTTGCCTTGAACAAAATCCTAGTCGTTTAAACACACTAAAAATTGAAGGGTTGTTTTTTTCCCCCAACTACAAAGGTAAACCTTGCAGGGTAGGCAAGGCGGGTTGTATGACGTGTGTGAGTTCCGGCACTATTATTTTTTTTTAAACAACAACAACAACAAAAAAGCACCGGTGAAGATGGTTTTAAAATGAGCGTGCTTGCAACCAAGCTTTGCAGCCCAAATGTATGCCTATTTATCTGACAAGCAAGTCCCATGAAGTGCATTGGGGTTCGATGGCTGATGTGTGCGAATGCCAAGCTTTAAAAGTTCCCTTGTGTTTTGGGATTAAGCTTGGTCTAAGATGCTCACAGTTTCCTAGTCGAATGCCTCTCATTCTTCTTAATAAAAAGAAAACAAGAAAAGGGGGAAAGGGTGGAGGAGGAGGAGAAGAAGGAGGAGAAGGGGGAAGAAGAAGAAGGAGGAAGAGGAGGGGGAAGAAGGAGGAGGACTGTGGGAGCCTTAGTGTTCTTTGATCTTAGTTTTTTTTTCTTGCAGACCTTTCATTACCCAACTAGGTGACATCATCAGTGCTAGGAGGGTGCGGAATTTGCTCTCATTTTCTGTATAGTGGTTTGCCTGGTCAGTGTTGGAGGGACTATTCTTGGTGGCTCCTTGATTAGGCTGTACATTTATTTATTTGTTCGTTTGTTTCATTCCCACCTTTATTATATTTGTAAATACTGTAACTCAAGGCAGTGAACATATCCAGCACACTTTCCTTCTCCTGTTTTTCCCACAACAACAACCCTCTTGAGAGGGTTGGGTTGAAAGGAAGGGACTGGCCCAAGTGACCCAGACAGCTTTTGTGCCTAAAGTGGAACTAGAACTCACCCTCTCCTGGTTATTAGCCTATGGTCATCCAGCCAGCTTTCAAGTCTAAGGTGGAACTTGAATTCACCGTCTCCTAGTGGCTGGTCCAAAGTCACCCAGTGTTTGAATAATGATCTTTGCATTTTAGTGTAATGCACTAGATCCTTCGGCAACCTGCTCAGAGAAAGTTCCTTTGCAAGGTAACATCAAAACGTCTACAGGCGGTCCTCAACTCATGACCCCAATGGAGCCCAAAATTTCCGCTGCTAAGAGAGACGGTTGTTAAGAAAATTTGGCCCCCATTCGACGGCCTTTCTTGCCACAGTTGTTAAGTGAATCACTGCAGTTGACTTGGCTTGTCAAAAGGTCGCAAAAAGGGATCACGTGACATGGGGGGGGCACTGCAACCGTTGTAAATACGAGCCAGTGGCCAAGTGTCTGAATTCTGATCACCTGATCACGGGGATGCTGCAATGGTTCTAAGTGTGAAAAACAGTCACAAGTCATGTCTTTTAGCCCCGTTGCGATTCTGAATGGTCTCTAAATGAGCTGATGTAAGTCAAGGATTAACTTTACAACTGTATAAAGGGAAATAATCAGTAGATTCACTGCTTGCTTTAGTGGATAGATGGCAAAAAAAGCGGTTGCATTCTGAATGACCTTGACTTAACAAGCATTCATTTAGCAACAACAGTTGGAAACTAGTCAAGGAGAGAAGCAACCTAGAACTAAGGAGAAACTTCCTGACAGTTAGAACAATTAACCAGTGGAACAACCTGCCTCCAGAGGTGGTGAATGCTCCAACACTGGAAGGTTTTAAGAAGAGACTGGACAGCCATTTGCCTGAAATGGTATAAGGTTTCCTGCCTGAGCAGGGGGTTGGACTAGATGGCCTCCAAGATCACTTCCAACCTATTATTATTATTATTATTATTATTATTATTATTATTATTATTATTATTATTATTAACCATTCAAAGCTACAATGGACCTTTAAAAAGTGACTTAGGATCAGACTTGGCACTTATGACCATTGCAGCATCCGCATGGCCAGATGATCAAAATTTGGGCACTTGGCAGCCAGCATGGATTTACAACATTGGCAGCACCCTCAGGTCACGTGATAGCCATTTGAGACCTTCCCCATCCCACATTAAAGAGACTGATTGGTGTGTTGCACCAAATGTTGCACACTTGGAGTGCTGCATCTAGTTTTGGTCACCACAATGTAAAAAAAAAAAGTGTCGCGTGCCGTGAAGACGATTCGGGGTCTGAAGGCTAAAACCTATGAAGAACGGTTGCAGGAATTGGTTATCTCCTCTTTAATAAAAAAGAAGGACATGGGGAGACACCGATAACAGTCTTCCAATATCTCAGGGGCTGCCCCAAAGAAGAGGGAGTCAAGCAATTCTCCAAAGCGCCCGAAGGCAGGACAAGAAACTAGTCAAGGAGAGAAGCAACCTAGAACTAAGGAGAAACTTCCTGACAGTGAGAACAACTAACCAGTGGAACCACCTGCCTCCAGAAGCAGTGAATGCTCCAACACTGGAAGTTTTTAAGAAGAAACTGGACAGCCATTTGTCTGAAATGGTATGGGGTTTCCTGCCTGAGCAGGGGGTTGGACTAGATGTCCTCCAAGGACCCTACCAACTACTACTACTTCTTCTTCTTCTTCTTCTTCTTCTTCTTCTTCTTCTTCTTCTTCTTCTTCTTCTTCTTCTTCTTCTTCTTCTTCTTCTTCTTCTTCTTCTCTATCATCATCATCATCATCATCATCATCATCATCATTATTATTATTATTATTATTATTATTATTATTATTATTATTATTATTATTATTATTATTAAGCAACGGATAGAAACTATTCATGGAGAGAAGCAACCTGGAACTAAGGAGAAATTTCCTGACATTTGGAACAATTAAATCAGTGGGACGTCTTGCCTTCACAAATTGTGAGTAGTCCAACAGTGGAAGTTTTAAGAAGAGATTATAGGCAACCCTTCGTCTGAAACGGTACAGGGTTTTCTGCCTGAGCAGGGGGTTGGACTAGAAGACCTCCAAGGTCCCTTCCAGCCCTGTCATTCTGTTCTAATAAGCCCACGTTTCTTCTTCTGCTGCTGCTACTCTGTTCAAGGGGACCGAAAATGCTTTGCAATGCCACTGCAATTTCTGCCTTTGAGGCACATACTGATGAATTGATTGATTGAGTAAATGTCAAGTAAAGGTCATCCATCTCAGATACATCCTGTACGATGGACTATCAACATATAGATGATGTTGCAACGCTGAGAGAAAGAAGTTGGACTTGCATGGGACACGCCCTTCACCAGCCCCATTCCTGCAATAAAATGAGGTTGGACAATCCATTTCTCTCAAGCCAAGTTCTATTTTTGCATTTTAATGCAGCTGGATGGAGGAACAAACACACACACATGCGAAACCTAACTTTGCATGGGTCCTTCTTCCGATTAATGAAACAAAAATGCAAGGTATTTCGCATGCTAATTGCTAAACGCGTTCCTCATTTATATGTCGCATTTCTTTTGGGGTCTGCGGAATAACGGAATAACAGAATAATAGATGCCATTCATTTTCCTACTTCTCAAAGACATCGGTGGAAGTTGGTAGCTGTTGAAAAACACCATTGCAGAAGCGAGCCTCGTCTTGCAGTCTCTTTATCTCTAACGGGCATCATTATAAATTCTAATGAGATTCCAGAGTGTGAGCAGCATGTTAACTGAAATAAAATAACAATTGGCATCTTAAAAGTGTGAAGTCTGATCCCCTTTGACAGAGAAAGGTCAAATTAATGTGGGATTTTTGGTCACATTTTAAAAACATGGGTTTTTTTTAATAAAGCATCTAGAGCCAGTTTGGTCTTTTGTTTAAGGTGCCAGGCCGGATATTGGGAGAACATGAGTTCTAGTGCCACCGTAGCCATGACAACTGGCAGGGTGACTTTGGGCCAATCACCAGGAGAGGGTGAGTTCTAGTCCCGCCTTAGACATGAAAGCCAGCTGGGTGACTTTGGGCCAATCACCAGGAGACGGTGAGTTCTAGTCCCGCCTTAGACATGAAAGCCAGCTGGGTGACTTTGGGCCAATCACCAGGAGACGGTGAGTTCTAGTCCCGCCTTAGACATGAAAGCCAGCTGGGTGACTTTGGACCAATCACCAGGAGACGGTGAGTTCTAGTCCCACCTTAGGCATAAAAGTCAGCTGGGTGACTTTGGACCAATCACCAGGAGACGGTGAGTTTTACTCCTGCCTTAGGCAAGAAAGCCAGCTGGGTGACTTTGAACCAATTACCAGGAGACGGTAAGTTCTAGTCCTCCTTTAGGCATGAAAACTGGCTAGGTGATTCTGGGGCCAATCACTAGGAGACAGTGAGTTCTAGCCCCACCTTAGCCATAAAAAGCAGCTAGTAACTTTGGGCCAATTACCAAGAGATGGTAAGTTCTAGTTCTGCCTTAGGAATGAAAACTGACTGACTGACTTTGGGCCAATCCTCAGGAGACGATGAGTTCTAGTCCCACCTTAACTGGCTGGTGTTACGTGATCTTCCTGGGGATGACTTCACACAAAAGCATACTTCTCTTCTTCATTTTTTGACATCTTCTTGGAAACAGAACGGAATGAACTGCCACTGACTTCTTCTGGATTTCAATTTTTTATTTTACTTCTAGAGCAGTCTGGAATTTCCTGATAGTCTTCCATATGGATGATGATCAAATCTTTGCAATCCAGGTAAGATTGACCAGGTGCTGTTTCATCCATCCTGTGACTAGTTTCCTTTGGTTTTTCAACTTTTTAAACAATTGAACAGAAACATTGAACACAAATATTGAACGATTTCATTTGCAGTAACATGGTTTTCTATTCCTGCCATGTTAATAGGGTCTATTCACTGGGAAATGGACACGGAATTCAGAACATCCTCCTGAAGGCTTCAGGGCAGGCAGTCCTCGGCTTACAACAGTTCATTTAGTGACTGTTCAAAGTCACAATGGCACTGGAAAAAGTGACTTATGACCTGTCCTCACTTAAGACCATTGCAACATGCCCCTGGTCATGTGATCAAAGATCAGGATCACGTGATCACCATTTCTGACTTTCCCAACCAGCTTCCAACAAGCAAAGTCAACATGGGAAGTTGGATTTGTTTAACAAATGCATCATTTACTTAAGAACTGCAGTGATTTACTTAACCACCGTGTGGGGAAAAAGTTGCTAAATTGAACGTGGCCCCATTGATTTAACAGCTAACCAGCTTATGTAATGTAATGATGGGAATGGCTCAGCAGGGTCTGTGTCCCTTTAGGAGCCTTTATATAAAAGGGAAGGCTCTGCTGATGTGTTCTTTCTCTTCCGTCTTCCTGCGGTAACTCTCTGTGTTGGAGCCTGCTGTATTAACATGTGTATGTATATTGTTCCTGGCGTATGATATTGTACATAGTATAAGATAAACCACCATATAATATAAATGACTGTTTACTGTGTTTACTCCTGGGTTATCTCAGCGCAATAAGACCGTGCTAAGAGAGAAATTGGAGAAGGATAGTCCTTGACAATGGCACTGAAAAAGGGACTTCTCACTGTTTCCCACTTTAACGACCGTTGCAGCATCCCCATTGTCATATAATCAAAATTCAGACGCTCGGCAACTGACTCATATTTATGCCGGTCGCAGTGTCCCAGGGTCACGTGATCACCATTGGTGACCTTCTGACAAGCCAGGCCAATGGAGAGGCCAAATTCACTGAACAACCAAGTCACTAATTTAACAAGTGGAGTTATTCAGTTAACAACTGTGACAAGATAAGTCATGAAACAGGAGAAATTTCACTTAACCAAGGTCTCCCTTAGCAGCAGAAATTTGGGGCTCAGTCGTGGTCATAAGTCGACGACTACCTGTAGACCTAGAGTAGACATCAACAAAGAACAGGCAGAAGGCCAGTCAGCTTCTCGCATTATCCGCAACTTAGCCAAGGTGTCGAAAACCCTAGGGCAGTGATGGCGAACCTTTTCGAGACCAAGTACCCAAACTGCAACCCCAAACCCACTTATTTAACAAAGCTTTGACTGATACAAACAGCTTTTTACTGAAAGGTAAAAGTTTGCCTTTGGCATGCTTTTAAACAATGAATGTGATTTTCGCTATTGTATGCATGCTGATAATTTGTCTAACCTTGGCTCATACTTTGTAAGTTTGAAAGCAACACATGCAGCACTCAGGTCATCTGTTAGTCAGTTTCTGGTGTCAGATTTGATATAATTCATAGCTGAAAACAGTGCGCTCACTCTGTTTTGGCTAGGAAGGGGCTTGAGAAATGGCTTTTTCCTGCAAAAACTTAGTCGAAGAGCGAGGCCTGCATGCCCACAGAGAAGGCTCCGAGTGCCCCTTCTGGCATGCATGCCTTAGGTCAGGGGTGTCAAACTCAATTTCATTGAGGGCTGCATCAGCATTGCGGTTGCCCTCAGGGGACCGGGTGGGTATGGCCAGGGTAGGCATGGTCTACTGGGTGGGCGTGGCTAGAGTGCGTATGGCCTACTGGGTGGGCATGGCCAGCTCTACATCGTTCGCATCAAGGGTGCCTATGGGGGCCCGGGCAGGAGTGGGACAGATCTGAGGGTCTCTGGCAGAAGGAGGGTCTCTGGGCCAGGGCCAAGGCAGTGGGGGCCGTTCCCTCACTGTTTCCAGGATGGCTTCGCGGGCCGCATGAAACCACTTCACGGGCCGGATCTGGCCCCCGGGCCTTGTGTTTGACATGTCTGCCTTAGGTTCTCTACCACCAGTGCTTTTTTTGTAAAAGAAAAAGGTGCCGGAACTCACACATGTCATACAACCCGCCTTGCCTACCCTACAAGGTTCCATCCAAAAAAGGTGCCGGAACTCCGTTCTGAGCGTTCTATGAGAAAAAAAGCCCTGGCCATCACTGACCTAGGTAGAAACATATCACATCGTGCAAAAAGTCTCCTGCTTAATTCACTCACCATCCATGAGGCAATTCCACTTATAATGTCCAGATTTCTGTATCTATGCCAGCCAAGCATTACATCAACCTTACTGAAATTGCAGTAGCTCTTGCTTGCTGCCCCGCTTAAACATGAAACGATTTTGTGCGCTGTTGTGGAGAAATCACTCGCCAGAAATAAAATCAAAACCTTTAGAGAGTCAGAAAGAAACAAAGTACATTTTATTAGAAATAATTCCAGTGAATCCCTGGGCTCTGGATGGGAAGACTCCAGATATAAAGTCCAATCAGGCTAATCCTCTCTGTTATATTTATACAGGTAGTCCTCGTCTCACAACAGTTCATTGAGTGACCGTTCAAAGTTACAACGGCCTTGGAAAAAAATGGGACTGATGGCCGTTTTTTCACATTTATAACCCTTGCAGTATCCCCCAAGGTCACACGATCAAAAACCAGACATTTAGCATGTTTATGTCATGTTTATGACAGTCACAGCATCCAGGGATCACGTGATCTCCTTTTGCGAATTGCTGAACCCGGATTCACCTCACCCCCGCGTTACTCAGTTAATGACTGCAGCGATTCGCTTAATCACCGTGCTACTGAGTTAATGGCTGCAGTGATTCACTTAACAACTGTGGCAAGGAAGTTTGCAAAACTCACTGAACAAATGTCTCACGGAACAACGGGAATTTTGGGGTCAGTTGTGGTCGTAAGTCGAGCATTACCTGTATTGATAAGAGCCCTAGAAAAGTGCTGAAAAGTGCAGGGCAGCAAAGATGAAAAGGGGGGATCTAGAGCAGGGGTCTTCCAACCTGGCGCTTTGATGACTTGTGGACTTCAACTCCCAGAATTCCTCAGCCAGCGTGCCTGGCTGAGGAATTCTGGCAGTTGAAGTCCACAAGACATCAAAGGGCCAAGTTTGAAGAGCCCTGATATAGACTTTAAGAGGAGTGGACTTCAATTCCCAGAATTCCTCAGCTGTAGAGGCTCAACTGTATGATAAACAGCTAAGATAACTAGAGTCTAGTCTAGTCTAGTCTAGTCAAAGTTTAGGGGAGACCTGATGGTGGTACTTGAGGGGCTGTCGCAGAGCAGAGGGTGTTGACTTATTCCCCAAAGCACCAGAGAGCAGGAGAAGGAGCAGTGGATGGAAACTCATCAGAGGAAGAACCAACCTGGAGCAAAGGAGGAGTTTCTTGAGAGCGAGAGCAGTTGATCAATGGGACAGCTCGCCTCCTAGGAAGTTGTTTTCAAGGAAAGATTTGTTCCGGATGGTATAAGGATTCCTGTCTTGGGCAGAAGGTTGGACTCCAAGGACCCTTCCTGTCTATGATTCTGTTCTGTTCTGTTCTGTTCTGTTCTGTTCTGTTCTGTTCTGTTCTCTCCTCTCCTCTCCCCTCCCCTCCCCTCCCATTCCATTCTTTCCTATTCTTATTTCTATTCTGTTCTATTCTAGTCCAATCCTTTTCTCTTCTCCTCTCCTCTCCTCTGCTCCCCTCCCCTCCCATTCCTCCTCTCCTCTCCTCTCCCCTCCCCTCCCATTCCTCCTCTCCTCTCCCCTCCCCTCCCATTCCTCCTCTCCCCTCCCCTCCCCTCCCCTCCCATTCCTCCTCTCCTCTCCTCTCCCCTCCCATTCCTCCTCTCCTCTCCCCTCCCCTCCCCTCCCATTCCTCCTCTCCTCTCCTCTCCTCTCCCTTCCCATTCCTCTCCCATTCCTCCTCTCCTCTCCTTTCCTCTCCTCTCCCCTCCCCTCCCCTCCCATTTCTCCTCTCCTCTCCCCTCCTCTCCCCTCCCATTCCTCCTCTCCTCTCCTCTCCCCTCCCATTCCTCCTCTCCTCTCCTCTCCTTTCCTTTCCTCTCCTCTCCTCTCCCCTCCCATTCCTCCTCTCCTCTCCTCTCCTTTCCTTTCCTCTCCTCTCCCCTCCCCTCCCATTCCTCCTCTCCTCTCCTCTCCCCTCCCATTCCTCCTCTCCTCTCCCCTCCCCTCCCATTCCTCCCCTCCTCTCCTCTCCCCTCCCATTCCTCCTCTCCTCTCCTCTCCTCTCCTCTCCTCTCCCCTCCTCTTCCCTCCCATTCCTCCCCTCCTCTCCTCTCCCCTCCCCTCCCATTCCTCCTCTCCCCTCCCCTCCCCTCCCATTCCTCCTCTCCTCCCCTCCCCTCCCATTCCTCCTCTCCTCTCCTCTCCCTTCCCATTCCTCCTCTCCTCTCCTCTCCCATTCCTCCTCTCCTCTCCTTTCCTCTCCTCTCCCCTCCCCTCCCATTTCTCCTCTCCTGTCCCCTCCCATTCCTCCCCTCCTCTCCTCTCCTCTCCCCTCCCATTCCTCCTCTCCTCACCTCTCCGCTCCCATTCCTCCTCTCCTCTCCTCTCCCTTCCCATTCCTCCTCTCCTCTCCTCTCCCATTCCTCCTCTCCTCTCCTTTCCACTCCTCTCCCCTCCCCTCCCATTTCTCCTCTCCTCTCCCCTCCCATTCCTCCTCTCCTCTCCTCTCCCTTCCCATTCCTCCTCTCCTCTCCTCTCCCATTCCTCCTCTCCTCTCCTTTCCACTCCTCTCCCCTCCCCTCCCATTTCTCCTCTCCCCTCCCATTCCTCCCCTCCTCTCCTCTCCTCTCCCCTCCCATTTCTCCTCTCCTCTCCTCTCCCCTCCCATTCCTCCTCTCCCCTCCCCTCCCCTCCCATTCCTCCTCTCCTCTCCTCTCCTCTCCTCTCCTCTCCTCTCCTCTCCTCTCCTCTCCTCTCCTCTCCTCTCCTCTCCATAAGCAATGCAATCACCATCACCTTTCCTTGGAATGCTTCGACAAGCCATTACATTTACCCTCCTGTCCCACACTTTCAGCCTCCCTGATGTTATAAAGCTGTGCCACAAACACAAATTTTTTTGCCTTCTCTTCTCTAACCTAAACCTAGTCGAGAAAGGTGAACTGCCGGGGTTCTGCCAACCGTCTCTAATCCAGAGTCAAAGCACTCCCGTTGGGTTGTGCATTTTATACTATTATTAACAAATGCCTCATTACACAAATGCACACGCTTTGTATGGTATGCTGGGTTCTTCTGTTCCAGCACAGCACTGACACCCCTAGTAAAAACCAATAATTTACAGCAGTGCAGTAGTCCTCAACCTAGGAGGGCAATTGGGAATGGATTTCCAGTCGTAAGTTGAGGCACCCACGTGATTTTGCAGCATTGTTTGTGATGGTTGATAAGCACATGCTTAGTAGTCATAAGGGGAAATATTTCTTCTTTCTCAAATGGCTGGATTGTATTTATTTGCCTTGTATCTTCTTTTTTGTTTCCTTCGAAGGAAAATTCCATTTCTTCTGTTGCTAATTCCATAAATCCTTTCTCTTTTCATATAGATTGGTTCAAAGTCCATCTTATTTTTTTCTGGACCCCTTTCCACATCATTTTTAAAGGATTATGATCTGCCCAAGTGCCTATTTCAATTTCCTCCATATTAACCCTTAATTCATATTACTGGTAACCCTTAATTAATTAATTTGTTTATTTGTTTGTTTATTATTTATATTTCACATTTCCAACCCGTCCATCTCTCTCAAAGTGGGATGCTGGGTGGCGTGCAGCAAAACATCAAAATACAGGTAGTCCTCGGCTTACGCCAGTATGTTTAGTGACCGCTTGAAGTTACAACGGCACCGAAGAAAACGGTCTTAGGACCAGTGGGAAGCTTCTCTGGATAAATAGAAAGTAAAAGTACATAAATATAAAAACACCTGCAAACAGTGGTCTTAACAGGATATAGATTAAAAATAAACTGTTTTTTTTAATCGTTAACCACTTTAAATATTACCTACAAAATTATGTACATATCAAACAAGGATCTGGAAAAAGATTCCTGTCCTAAAATGCCGATTTCTTTGCAGCTTGAACATTAACTGTTCTTGCTAAAGTGTTTGTACCTGCAAACAACCTAAAAATAAGCGTGATTTAACAGCAAACTCCTACCTCAATCTAAATAAAAATGCCAGCTTGGGCTACAGTCCAAAAAAGCCATTTTCGTGATGAAATGCAGGAATGAACTCTCTACTATAGCCAGATCCATGTATTGCACTAAACCGCGCTTTGTTTAATTCTGATTTGTTAAATAAGCATCGGTATGTGCGGAATCTCGCAAAATGCTGGCCATCAGCCATAGCAGGCGATGAATACACACAGGGCACGACCACACAAATAAGCTATCTAATTCCTACAGGAAGTCCTCGACTTACAACAATTCATTTAGTGACCATTCAAAGTTACAACTGAAAAAAGTGACCTATGACTGTTTTTCACACTTACCACCACTGCAGCATCCCCAGGGTCATGTGATCAAAATTCAGACACTCGGAAACTGACTCAATGTCATTGTTCCGACAGGTGAAACTCTTGGAAAGAACTTCGAGGCGTTGTTTACCTTAAAGGATCTTTTATTTGAGTACCACAACATCGGCATTGCATAATCTAAGCCAAAAACTGAATCCCCCTCCCTTGGGCACAAAGTAAAAAGGTAAAGGTTCCCCCGCACATGCGTGCTAGTCGTTTCCGACTCTAGGGGCCGGTGCTCATCTCCGTTTCAAAGCCGAGGAGCCAGCGCTTGTCCGAGGACGTCTCCGTGGTCATGTAGCCGGCATGACTAGACGCCAAAGGCGCACAGAACGTTGTTACCTTCCCACCGTAGTGGTCCCTATTTTTCTACTTGCATTTTTACGTGCTTTCGAATTGCTAGGTTGGCAGAAGCTGGGACGAGTAACAGGCGCTCACTCTGTTACGCGGCACTCGGGATTCGACCCGCCAAACTGCCGACCATCTGATCGACAAGCTCAGTGTCCTAAACACAATTCCCTCCTCCAATTAGCTGTCATAAATCACATTCCCCAATTAGCTTGAAGCACGGGCTTCCTCTCCAGCCCGCCAAAACTCTATCAACTCTGGGCCCAATGACCTTGGGTTCCCATGATTGAGCTATTATTGTTATGACTAGCTGGATTCTCATCCACATCCCGCCTCCCAGTATCATTTAACTCTAAAAGCGAAAGAGAAAAGATGGCTACATTTCCATCTGTTGTCAAAGCAAGAACATCCGATGTTAGCAGCGTTGACACTCAGGGGCTGCCCCAACGCAGAGGGAGTCAAGCTCTTCTTCCAAGCACCTGAAGGCAGGACAAGAAGCAACGGATGGAAACTAACCAAGGAGAGAAGCAACTCGGAACTAAGGAGAAACTTCCTGATAGTTAGAACAATTAACCAGTGGAACCACCTGCCTCCAGAAGTTGTGAATGCTCCAACACTGGAAGTTTTTAAGAAGAGACTGGACAGCCATATTGTCTGAAAAAAATGGTATAGGGTTTCCTTCCTGACCAGGGGGTTGAACTAGATGACCTCCAAGGTCCCTTCCAACTTTTGATGATGATGATGACGGTGGTGGTGATGATGATGGTTGCAGTGTCCCGGGGTCACATGACCCTCTTTTTGCGACCTTCTGACAAGCAAAGTCAACGGGAAAACCAGATTCACTTAACAACCATGTTTCTAACTTAACAATGGCAGTGATTCGTTTAACAACTGTGGCAAGAAAGATTGTACAATGGGGCAAAGCTCACCTAGCAATGGTCTTGCTTAGCAGCATAAATTTTCAGCTCAGTTGTGATTGCAAGTCAAGGGGAACCTCTTTATACCAAGCATGATGCAACCTGTGTTTTAAGCAGTTAAAAGAGGCAGCAGATAATGGCCTGCTTTGCAGATTAAACCATCGTGTGCTTGTTGTTGTTAGTTGCGAAGTCGTGTCCGACCCATCGCGACCCCATGGACAACGTTCCTCCAGGCCTTCCTGTCCTCCACCATCTTCTGGAGTCCATCTAGGCTCACGCCTACTGCTTCAGTGACTCCATCCAGCCACCTCGTTCTCTGTCGTCCCCTTCTTCTCTTGCCCTCAACCTTTCCCAGCATTAGGCTCTTCTCCAGTGAGTCCTTCCTCCTCATTAGGTGGCCAAAGGATTTGAGTTTTAGCTTCAGGATCTGGCCTTCTAAAGAGCAGTCAGGGTTGATCTTCTCTAGGACTGACCGGTTTGATCGCCTTGCAGTCCAAGAGACTCGCAGGAGTCGTCTCCAGCACCATAGTTCAAAGGCTTCAATTCTTTGGCGCTCAGATCGTGTGCTTAGTATTGGTTTACTCAATGAACCACCATTGCTAGATTTGCACAACCTACGAAAAGGCGTACATCACTGCTGTATAAAACATAACGTTTAATTTTTTTTGGAACACACTATATTTATCTTATCGCTTGTAAGTTGCCCAGAGGCATCTTATTGGAGAGATGGATGGGCAGCATTTAATACATAAATCAGTAATCAATGTATTGATCGATCAGTCAATCAATCAGTCAATACTCTCCCATGGGCTTCACTGCAAATCACCGGGAGTCCCTTGGCTAAGTAATGTCGTGCCTTTGCAAAACGAAACATAAGATTTCATCAAATAGGAGCCAGCCGTGTGCTGCAGCTGCCAAAAAAGCCAACACAATTCTAGGCTGCATTAATAGATGGATAGAACCAAGATCACGTGAAGTGTTAATGCCACTTTCCAAGGCCTTGCTAAGGCCACAGTTGGAATACTGCATCCAGTTTTGGTCACCACGATGTAAAAAAGATGTTGAGAGTCTGGAAAGAGTACAGAGAAGAGCAACAAAGATGATCAGGGGACTGGAGGCTGAGACATATAAGGAACGGTTGCTGGAATTGGGTATGTATAGTTTAATGAAGAGAAGGACAAGGGGGGACATGATTGCAGTCTTCCAGTATCTCAGGGGCTGCCCCAAAGAAGAGGGAGTCAAGCTCTTCTCCAAAGCGCCTGAAGGAAGGACAAGAAGCAACAGATGGAAACTAGTCAAGGAGAGAAGCAACCTAGAACTAAGGAGAAACTTCCTGACAGTTTGAACAATTAACCAACGGAACTACCTGCCTCCAGAAGCTGTGAATTCTCCAACACTGGAGGTTTTTAAGAAGAGACTGGACAGCCATTTGCCTGAAATGGTATAGGGTTTCCTGCCTGAGCAGGGGGTTGGACTAGATGACCTCCAAGGACCCTTCCTACTCTGTCATTCTGTTCTGATAAACCCATGTTTCTTCTCATGTCAATGCGATCGCAGTCTTGGGATTTATCAAACCGGGTTCGAAGCGTCTTGAGCTGCCCGTCGCATTTTAAGCCCTCTCCTCTCTCTGCAGCAGGAGCCCCATTCTCCGTCCCTTCTGTTTATTGGGCAGAGAGAGTCTCCTTTTCCTGGATGGATACAGTCCACCCCCACTCTCCCCACCCCACCCTCCCCCACCCCAAGAGCTGCTATTTGCATTTAAAAATAAATAAATATTTGCCCACCCCATGTGGTGGGATATTTAATATCACAGTTAGATGCCAGACTAACCTTGGTGTACATGAAGCACTGATTTATAAGGCAGAAAGCAGACCATCTAATTCATCACCATTAGCAGCTGCTATCTCCAGACTCCACATACCGAGGAGCAGAATTGGGACGGATCACATTTGCATGAAAATAATACATTAATCGCCTCTGGGGATGGGGGGCAAAAAAAGAGAGATTATTCCAGTCCATCTCTTCTTCGGTTTCTCTCCAAGTTCTGGACTAACACTTGGGATAATAATAATAATAATAATAATAATAATAATAATAATAATAATAATAATAATGATGATGATGATGATGATGATGATGATGATGATGATGTTGGAAGGGACCTTGGAGATCATCTAGTCCAACCCCCTGCTCAGGCAGGAAACCCTATACCACAGGTCTGCAACCCGCAGCTCCGGAGCCGCATGCGGCTCTTTCAGCCATCTCCTGCTGCTCCCAGTCCTCTGCCATGTGCAGTCCAAAAAAAAAGTGGGACTAAAAAAGTTCAAACAATCAATTCAAATATGCTGGGTAGGTGCATATCTTGCCTTGGCTCCACTCTTCAGTCAAACCCTGTTCTGCGCATGCGGGCATGTATGCACATGTGCGCACATTTTTTGCAGCTCCCAGTTTTTCCTTTTGTGAAGGAACCGGTTCCGAGTGGCTCTTTCACTGTTTCAGGTTGCTGACCCCTGCCCTATACCATTTCAGACAAATGGCTGTCCAGTCTCTTCTTAAAAACTTCCAATGTGCACGCATTTCAGACAAAGGGTTGCCTATAATCTCTTCTTAAAACTTCCACTGTTGGAGTACTCACAATTTGTGAAGGCAAGACGTCCCACTGATTTAATTGTTCCAAATGTCAGGAAATTTCTCCTTAGTTCCAGGTTGCTTCTCTCCATGACTAGTTTCTATCCATTGCATAATAATAATAATAATAATAATAATAATAATAATAATAATAATAATAATAATAATAATAATAATAATAATAATAATAATAATAATGAATTTGGTAGGGTCCTTGGAGGTCATCTAGTCCAACGCCCTGTATAGGCAGGAAACCCTATACTATTTCAAACAAATGGCTGTTGGAGAATTCACAGCTTCTGGTGGCGGGTTGTTCCACTGGTTAATTGTTCTCACTGTCAGGAAGTTTCTCCTTAGTTCCAGGTTGCTTCTCTCCTTGATGGGTTTCCATCCGTTGCTTCTCGTCCTGCCCTCTTCAGGTGCTTTGGAGAACAGCTTGACTCCCTCTTCTTTGGGGCAGCCCCTGAGATATTGGAAGACTGCTATCATGTCCCCCCTCATCCTTCTCTTCATTAAACTGGACATCCCCAATTCCAATAACCGTTCTTTGTATGTTTTGGCCTCCAGTCCCCTGGTCATCTTTGTTGCTCTTCTCTGCACTCTTTCTAGAGTCTCAACATCTTTTTTACATTGTGGTGACCACAGCAGGATGCTGTATTCCAAGTGTGGCCTTACCAAGGCCTTGTAAAGCGGTATGAATACATCTGGCTGGAGCGTTTTGGCCAATCGCTTAAACGGCAGTTGGACCAACCGACGGAGATACACAAATCCTTTAAAGCGGAAACAATCCCTAACATGATGCTATTTTTGGCCAGGGCTTTCAGCTGGGCGCTCTTTCCTGATGGCTTGCAGAGACCAGGCCAGAATTAAGCCATCAGCAAACCCTCCCAATCTGGGATATTAGCTTTGGTGGCTTCCCATAAAATGATTGCCAGAGAGATGAGCTCCGTATTTGTTTGTGACGCAGAGATGTGTGTTGTGGTTTCTGTTTGTCTCAAGGAGAACATCCAACACGTCTGTGGAGATTCTCCACCATCCAGGCCGTGGTTGTCCCCAAGTTGCTTTTGCAGGAGACAACTGGACTTGCTTGTTTTTCTTAGAAGGTTTTTCGCTTCCCGTGCAAGAAGCTTCTCTTTGACCACATGGCCACGGGGAATGCCGCAACGGTCGTAAATGTGAAAAACGGCCATAAGTCCCCCTTTTTCAGTAGCGTGGCCACTTCGAGCAGTCACTTAATAAACTGCAGTAAGTCAAGGATTATGTACAAATCTCTCGATATTTCCCCACACAATGTAGCTGGTCCTGGAATGATTTGGGTTCTGTAAGACAGTTTTCCTTCGCTCTGGTATTATCCGATATATTGGTATTGCAATTTATTCGAGTTCAAAGTCGCCGCATCCAGCAAGCTCATGATAAAATAGTACATCGCTGGACTTACAAGCCAGGGCTGCCGTGTTCACTACAAGAGGATTTTTCCTTTTTTTTTTTTTTACAGCTTTTGAAGGCAACGACTTTGCAATTAAACTATTGAGAATGAATGAAACGCAAGCTCTCGCTCTCTCAAATGTAACCCCAAAGAGCCTTCTTCATGAGCTACCCTGCTCTTCTGCTGGATACCGACAGTGGCTTTGTTAGTGCTCGGTGGAAATTCTGGATCAAACCTGATCAGAGAGAAAAAAAAGCAAAAGGCATTTTCTTTAAGCCATTTCTCCGGATCAGAGAAGCGGTGGATGAGGGATAAAGTTAAGTGTCTTGTCAACTAAAAGAATCCTTCTAGGTCACATTTGGGATTAGAAATATAAAGCCAAAGATGATAAAAAAAAATAGGAATTTTCCTTCGAAAGTGTTGCGTTCAGGGTTTAGTGACTGGGGCTTAAGACAACGTATTTCCTCAGGTTTCTGGGCTAGTGATTAAGGCAGCAGGCTAAAAATTGGGAGACTGTGAATTCTAGTTCCCCCTTAGGCCTGAAAGCCGGCTGGGTGACTTTGGGTCAATCACCAGGAGACAGTGAATTCTAGTCCTGCCTTAGGTATGAATGCCAGCTGGGTGACTTTGGGCCAATCACCAGGTGACAGTGAATTATAGTCCCACCTTAGGTATGATTTATGGAACCATCTTCCGGTTGAGCTCCGGATGGCGCCCAACCTGCGCTCCTTCCGGCACGATCTAAAGACGTATCTCTTCGAACAAGCTGGCCTGGCCTGATGGGATGGGTTGGGGTTTTTTTTATTACTTTTAATGTGTTTTAACCTATTGTAAGAGCTGTGGGCATTTGTTTAATCTCTTTTAATTTTTGTATTTTGTTTTTTAACATGTATTGCCCTGTTCACCGCCCTAAGTCCTTCGGGAGAAGGGCGGTATATAAATAAAATTAATAATAATACTAATAATACTACTAATAATAATAATGAAAGCCGGTGGGTGACTTTGGGCCAATCACCAGGAGATAGTGAATTCTAGTCCCACCTTAGGTATGAAAGCTATTCTATTCTATTCTATTCTATTCTATTCTATTCTATTCTATTCTATTCTATTCTATTCTATTCTATTCTATTCTATTCTATTCTATTCTATTCCATATTTTCTATTCTATTCTGTTCCGTTCCATTCCATTCCATTCCATATTTTCTATTCTATTCCATATTTTCTATTCTATTCTATTCTATTCTGTTCTGTTCTGTTCTGTTCTGTTCTGTCCTGTCCTGTCCTGTCCTATCATACTGTTTCTTATTCTTTCCTATTCTTAAATTTTGCCCCACTTTACAATCGTTCTCGCCACAGTTGTTAAGTGAACCACTGCAGTTGTTAAGTTAGAAACACAATTGATCCATGAATCTGGCTTCCCCACTGACTTTGCTTGTCAGGAGCATGACACTGGGCCACTGAGAATGTCATAAATAGGAGCCAGTTGCCAAGTCTCCGAATTTCGAACCTGTGATCATGGGGATGCTGCAACGGTTGTAAGTGTGAAAAAAGCTCACAAGTCACTGGTTTTTTTCCAGCGCTGTTATAGTTTCAAATGGTCACTAAATGAATGGTTGTAAATTGTAAGCTACCTATACAGCATATGCTAACTGATTGTGTATTGTTGCTAAGAGAAGTGGGTTTATTGCCCCACGTATCCATCTAATAAATGAAAAAAAACAAAACAAAAAAATCAGCAGTGCATGATTTACTAGGAGCTCAGCTTGATCTGAAGTAGGCTTTTCCCTTACTTCTAAAGTGAAGAATATCATGGAAAAAGAGAAATAATGTTTCCCACCACCACCACCCTCCTGGAAGTAATAACTTAATCATAATCATAATAGTAAAGTTGGAAGGGATCTTGGAGGTCATCTAGTCCAACCCCCTGCTCAGGCAGGAAACCCTATACCAGTGATGGCGAACCTTTTAGAGACCAATGCCCAAACTGCAACCCAAACCCCACTTATTTATCGCTGGGTGCGAGGTGGGCGTGGCCTACTGGGTGGGTGTGGCTGTGGTGGTCATGGAAGATTGGGTGGGTGTGGCCAAGGTGGGTGTGGTCACCTCAAGGTTGCTCGGGGGGAGGGACACCTGTGGGGGGGCAATTGGTTGAAGACGGACAGTTGCCACCTCCGAGGCATGGCGCGGGTGCCCGCAGGGAGGGCTCTGAGTGCCGCCTCTGGCGCCCGTGTCATAGGTTCGCCAACACTGCCCTATACCATTTCAGACAAATGGCTGTCCAGTCTCTTCTTAAAAACTTCCAGTGTTGGAGCATTCCCTGCTTCTGGAGGCAGGTGGTTCCGCTGGTTAATTGTTCTCACTGTTAGGAAGTTTCTCCTTAGTTCGAGGTTGCTTTTCTTGTTGATTAGTTTCCATCCATTACTTCTTGACCTGCCTCCTGGTGCTTTGGAGAATAGCTTGACTCCCTCTACTTTGGGGCAGCCCCTGAGATACTGGAACACTGCTATCATGTCCCCCCTCATCCTTCTCTTCATTAATTTATTTTATTATTTATTTATTAATTTAATTTGTATACCGCCCTTCTCCCGAAGGACTCAGGGCGGTGAACAGGGCAATACATAATAAAAACAAGATACAAAAATTAAAAATTATTAAAAAGTAATTAAACAGCGATGCCCATAATAAATTAGTACAGATTAAAAGTTAAGACCAATTTATAAAACCCAACCCCATCCCATCAGGTCAGGCCGGCCTGTTCAAAAAGGTGGGTTTTAAGATCGTGCCGGAAGGAGCGGAGATCAGGCGCCGTCCGGAGCTCGACCGGAAGATGGTTCCATAAATCCGGTGCGCCCACAGAGAAGGCCCTCCCCCTGGGGGCCACCAGTCGGCATTCTTTGACCGGTGGCACCCTGAAGAGGCCCTCTCTGTGGGAGCGTACTGGGCGGAGGGAAGTTGACGCCGGCCACAGGTGCTCCCCAAGGTATTCCAGACCCATGCCATGTAGGGCTTTGTAGGTCATTACTAACACCTTGAACCTCACCCGGAAGACAACTGGAAGCCAATGCAGCTCGCGGAGCAAAGGTGTGACATGGGAGTGTCGGGAAACTCGCAACACAACTCTCGCGGCTGCATTCTGTACCAGTTGGAGCCTCCGAGTGGTCTTCAAGGGTAGCCCCATGTAGAGAGCATTGCAGTAGTCAAGACGAGAGGTCACGAGCGCATGAGTGACCATACGTAAGGCATCCCAGTCTAGATAGGGCCGCAGCTGGCACACCAGGCGGACCTGGGCGAAGGCCCCCCTAGTCACAGCTACTATATGGTCTTCTAGGGAAAGCTGTGAGTCTAGGAGGACTCCCAAGTTGCGAGCCCTATCTACAGGAGGTAATAGCTCACCCCCCATAGAGACGGGTGGGATATCCTGAATGTCCCGAGATGCCGGTGCGCACAGCCACTCAGTCTTGTCAGGGTTGAGTCGAAGCCTGTTCCTCCCCATCCAGACCCGGACCGCCTCCAGGCATCGGGACATCGCGTCGAGGGCATCACTGGGGTGGTTTGGGGTCAAAATGAAAAGCCTGGTATCATCAGCATACTGATGATACCCAACTCCAAAGCCACGAATGATCTCACTCAGCGGTTTCATGTAGATGTTGAACAGGAGAGGTGAGAGGACCGAACCCTGAGGAACTCCACAAACGAGAGGCCTCGCGGTCGACCTCTGCCCCCCTGCCAACACCGACTGCGAACGTCCCAGGAGATAGGAGGAGAACCACTGAAGGACCGTGCTTCCCACTCCCAATCCCCTGAGGCGCCACAACAGGATTCCATGGTCGATGGTATCAAAAGCCGCTGAGAGGTCTAATAGGACTAGGACAGAGGAATATCCCCTGTCCCGAGCCCTCCATTAAACTGGACATACCCAATTCCAGCAGCCGTTCTTTATACGTTTTAGCCTCCAGTCCCCTGATCATCTTTGTTGATCTTCTCTGTATTCTTTCCAGAGTCTCAACTTACGGGATACCTCAACGTTTTATCTACGCTGCATTTTTCTGTGAACATCCATTAATGTGGCCCTTATTGCCATGCACCTAATCACATCTTGGGTTGGGGAAAAAAATAATTGATTTTTCTGAAGACGTGTTGGCTTTCTTTCAAAACGTTTCAGTCAAAACAACTCCCCAAGTGTGTGGCTTGTGCGTCCTCCCTAAATTGTGGTTATTTTCGTTCAAAACGAGCGGGAACAGAACAAGGAAGACTCTTCAGAGGTTTAACAAGATAGCTTCCAAAAAGTTCACGTAAAACATATTGGCATCACAGTTGGATAATTGCAACTCCGTATGAGCTTTAGCTATGGAGAACAGGCCGCAGAATTGGTGGGCTTAAAGGAAGGACTGAAATAAACCAGCAATTATTTCATATAATGGAATAACTTTCCACCTCGCTTCCATTTAAACACGCCGTCAATTTTAATTAGAAAGTCATACTTGTAAGCGGAATTGAAGAAAGGAAAACACACACACACGCACACTCGTTGTAATGGTTCCTGGACCGCATCCTTGTAGTACATATTTTAGCCCAGACTGTAGTTTTTTTTTCCCCCAGCTTAAATTAGAAGCACTGAAAAGTCTTTAATTATGGTGAGATGAAGAAAATCTTTGTAATTTCACGCTAATTGTTCTCCTAATGAGATTGTTCATGTCTTCAGTATTTGTATTAGCTTCCTGGCTTCATTTGGGAGTTTAAAATTCGAGTTTCATGCATTCTCCCTTTATTTCCATTTATTTGGGCAGCCCGGGAGATCTAGAAGAATGGCAATTTAGCCATTTCTTTGGTTCAGAAGGGATGGTTGACACCCTGAATTGAGAGGGCGATGAAAAAAATGCTTGCTTTTTCCCAACGCGTACTTTCTGGTCATACATTCCACTTTTTCTTACAATGGTCATGTAATAGGAAGCAGATATGATTTATCTCCTTGCTAGGTCATTATCATTATATTGACAGAAGAGAATATTTGTAGCTCAGGCCTGACCTGTGGGATCCTTGGTGCTCTCTGAGTGTGGTGGTTTTCTTGCAGACGTTTCATGACCCAACTAGGTAACATCATCAGTGATAGAGGGGTGTAGGGTTTGCAGAGAGGAGGAGGAGGAGGAGGAAGAGGAGGAAGAAGAAGAGAAGGATGACTGTGAGGTCCTTGGTGCTCTCTGAGCTTGTTCATTTTCTTGCAGACGTTTCATTACCCAACTAGGCCACATCATCAGGGGTGTGGGGTTTGGAGGGGGAGAGGAGGAGGAGGAGGAATCTGGGGTCCTTGATGCTCTCTGAGCTTGGTGGTTTTTTTGTAGATGTTTCATGACCCAACTAGGTCACATCATCAGGGGTGTGGGGTTTGGAGGGGGAGAGGAGGAAGAGGAGGAGGAGGAGGAGGAGGAGGAGGAGGAGGAGGAGGAGGAGGAATCTGGGGTCCTTGATGCTCTCTGAGCTTGGTGGTTTTTTTGTAGATGTTTCATGACCCAACTAGGTCACATCATCAGGGGTGTGGGGTTTGGAGGGGGAGAGGAGGAAGAGGAGGAGGAGGAGGAGGAGGAGGAATCTGGGGTCCTTGATGCTCTCTGAGCTTGGTGGTTTTTTTGTAGACGTTTCATTACCCAACTAGGCCACATCATCAGGGGTGTGGGGTTTGGAGGGGGAGAGGAGGAGGAGGAGGAGGAGGAATCTGGGGTCCTTGATGCTCTCTGAGCTTGGTGTTTTTTTTGTAGACGTTTCATGACCCAACTAGGCCACATCATCAGTTCTAAAAGGGAGTGGCATGGAGCACCTTTGGGACATCTCCATAGTCACTGAGACAGGAACGTGACATTACGGAAGACTATGAATTGGATGGTCACTTCTAAAGATAAGAACATGAGAAGAAAGAGAAAAAAAGTCATAATCAAAAAAAGACTATTAAAGTCAGCCACATACAGTTCCCCCAAATGTCCGCTGAAATCTATTTATTTATTTATTTTAATCCCATTTATATCCCGCCCTTCTCCGAAGACTCAGGGCGGCTTACAATCTAAGAAGCACAAACCAATGTGCTTAGCAATAGCCTTCATTCTATGTATATGCCTGCTTATTAGGGCTTTCGCCCCCCCCCAAGCGGCATTATTACAAAGTCAGCTTATTGCCCCCAACAATCTAGACTAAACCAATCAATGTTTTGGAGTACAAAAATGTTCTTTGAGTCAATACTCTAAACACGGGTGAAGAGCAAGTGGACGTTTAAAACCTTCGTAAGGCCACACCTGGAGTACTGCATCCAGTTTTGGTCACCGCATTACTCTACAAAAATGATGTTGAGACTTTGGAAAAAGTGCAGAGAAGAGCAACTAGGATGATTCAAGGCCTGGAGGCTAAAACATACAAAGAATGGCTGCAGGATTTGGGTCTGGCTAATCTGTTACTCGTCCCAGCTTCTGCCAACCTAGCAGTTCGAAAGTACATAAAAATTCAAGTAGAAAAATAGGGACCACTACGGTGGGAAGGTAACAGCGTTCCGTGCGCCTTTGGCGTCTAGTCATGCCGGCCACATGACCACGGAGACGTCCTCGGACAAGCGCTGGCTCTTCGGCTTTGAAACGGAGATGAGCACCGGCCCCTTGAGTCGGAAACGACTAGCATGTGTGTGCGGGGGAAACTTTACCTTTACCTTTTTAATCTGAAGAAAAGAAGAAATAGGAGAGACAGGATAGCAGTGTTGGAGTATTTGAGGGGCTGCCACAAAGAAGAGGGGGGGGTCAACTTATTTTCCAAAGCACCAGAAGGCAAAGCAAGTAACAACGGCTGGAAATTAATCAAGGAGAGAAGCAACCTGGAATTGAGGAGAAACTTCTTAACAGTGAGGACAACGGCTGGCCTTCAGAAGTTGTTGGTGCTCCAACACTGGAGGTTTTAAAGAAAAGACTAGACAGTCACCTGTCTGAAATGATATAGGGCAGGGGTCTTCAAACTTGGCCCTTTTATGACTTGTGGACTTCAACTCCCAGAATTCCTCAGCCAGCATGCCTGGCTGAGGAATTCTGGGAGTTGAAGTCCACAAGTCATAAAAGGGCCAGCTTTGAAGACCCCTGCTCTAAACAATACAGTGCTCTTCCTCCTCCTCCTCCTCTTCTTCTTCTTCTTCCTCCTCCTCCTCCTTTTCCTTCTTCTCTTCCTCCTCCTCCTCCTCTTCTTCTTCTCCTCCTCCTTCTCCTCCTCCTCCTCTTCTTCTTCTTCTTCTTCTTCTTCTTCTTCTTCTTCTTCTTCTTCTTCTTCCTCCTCCTCCTCCTCCTCCTCCTCCTCCTCTCCACTTTCTTCTAACACTGATGATGTTACCTAACTGGGTCATGAAATGTCTGCAAGGAAACAACATAGCTCAGAGAGCATCAAACTTCTCACAGTGCTCTTCCTCCTCCTCCTCCTCTTCTTCTTCCTCCTCCTCCTCCTCCTCCTCCTCCTCCTCCTCTTCTTCTTCTTCTTCTTCTTCTCCTCCTCCATCTCCTCCTCCTCATCCTTCTTCTTCTTCTTCTTCTTCTTCTTCTTCTTCTTCTTCTTCTTCTTCTTCTTCTTCTTCTTCTTCTTCTTCTTCTTCTTCTTCTTCTATGGTATAGAGCAGACATGTCAAACACAAGGCCCGGGGGCCGGATCCGGCCCGTGAAGTGGTTTCATGCGGCCCGCGAAGCCATCCTGGAAACAGTGAGGGAACGGCCCCCGCTGCCTTGGCCCTGGCCCAGAGACCCTCCTTCTGCCAGAGACCCTCAGATCTGTCCCACTCCTGCCCAGGCCCCCATAGGCACTCTTGATGTGAACGATGTAGAGCTGGCCACACCCACCCAGTAGGCCATACGCACTCTAGTCACGCCCACCCAGTAGGCCACACCCACCCTGGCCACACCCACCAGGCCCCTTGAGGGCAACCGCAATGCTGATGCGGCCCTCAATGAAATTGAGTTTGACACCCCTGGGCT
This sequence comes from Vipera ursinii, assembly GCF_947247035.1. Classification (NCBI taxonomy): domain Eukaryota; kingdom Metazoa; phylum Chordata; class Lepidosauria; order Squamata; family Viperidae; genus Vipera; species Vipera ursinii. Next base: position 73,706,560 of record NC_139521.1, read on the forward strand.
AGAGTCTCCTGCTTGAGCAGGGGGCTGGACTAGAAGACCTCCAAGGTCCCTTCCACCTCTATTCCGACTGTTTGAACAATCCTGTGCCAACTTTCATTCTCTTGTTAACACAATACAAAAAAAAGGCCACAGCACCAATTATAGGAGACTGGAAAGTTAACACTGGCAACAAAATATTAGGAGGATAACAAAAAAGTTGGCCAAAGGAAGCAGAAGAGAGATTATTAATAGAGTCTTGGCCAAAGAGGATAATGTTTATAACAAATAGTTTCTCCCAGCCAAGGCAAAAAAAAATATTTCATCTCCACTGAAAGATGATTCTCCACAAGGGCATCGCAAGATAGACAGCAGCAACAGCAAATGGGCTACACAGTCGACAGGTAAACATGGATGCTAAAGAAATAAAGAAATAAATGAATAGGTGGAGAAGGTCTACAGGTAGTCCTCGACCTACGACCACCATTGAGCCGACAGTTTCTGTTGCTTAAAGCAAGGCATTCGTTAACTGAGCTTTGCCCCATTTTTCGACCTTTCTTGCCGCAGTTGTTCAGGGAATCACTGCAGTTGTTAAGTTGGTAACGTGGTTGTCAAGCGAAACGGGTTTCCCCCATTGACTTTGCTCGCCAAAAGGTCGCAAAAGGGCGATCACGTGACCCTCCGACCGTCGTAAGTATGAGTCAGTCGCCAAGCGTCTGAATTCTGAACACCGCAAGGGTTGTAAGGGAGAAAAATAGTCGCAAGTCACAACTTTTTTTTAAACTTCGGACGGTCAGTAAACAAACTGCTGTAAGCCAAGGACTGTCTGCATTCAGTTAAGGAACACAAGATATTGCGCTGACCGTGGCTTGATCCCAATCCCATTCTCACAAAATAATAGCTTCAGTCAAAGAAAACACATAAAAAGAGTCAGACCCAACGGATAACTTTCTCTCAAGGCAATATCTATATATTTATGCCATGACATTAACGAATAGAGCTGTCATAAATTAGATGGGATAAACAAACAGCCTAAAAGTACTCCGGACTGAAATTTATGGCCTCATTAACAGCCCCAGAATGCCAATGCCAAAAAGGCAAAAACGGCTGTTAGCCTGAACATTGAAAATCAGTGGGGGGGAAAAGAAACACAGAAAAGGAAATGCCACGAAGAGCAAGGAAAATTGGCCCAGATAAATGTTGATTTTTTGGGCTCCTTGGTTCTTTTTTTCAGACGTTTCATTACCCAACGAGGTAACTTCACCACTGCTAGAAGGGAGGGAATTTGCATGTATAAGAGCAAACCCCACTCCCTTCTAGCACGGATGAGGTTACCTAGTTGGGTAATGAAACGTCTGCAAGGAAACCACCAAGCTCAGAGAGCATCAAGCACCCCACAGACGTCCTCCTCCTCCTCCTCCTCCTCCTCCTCCTCCTCCTCCTCCACGCCCTTCTAGCACTGATGATGTTACCTAGTTGGGTAATGAAACGTCTGCAAGAAAACCACCCAGCTCAGAGAGCACCAAGGACCCCACAGACCTCCTCCTCCTCCTCCTCCTCCTCCTCCTCCTCCTCCTCCTCCTCCTCCACTCCCTTCTAGCACAGATGATGTTACCTAGTTGGGTAATAAAACGTCTGCAAGAAAACCACCCAGCTCAGAGAGCATCAAGCACCCCACAGTCCTCCTCCTCCTCCCTCCTGCAAACCCCTCTCCCTTCTAGCATGGATGATGTTACCTAGTTGGGTAATAAAACGTCTGCAAGAAAACAACCAAGCTCAGAGACAACCAGGAATCTACAGTTCAGCCCTGAGCTATACTTATTGTCTTCTACCAGTGGAAGTTGTGCCAGGTAGCCAAATTTTTCTTGAAAGTCCTCAACCTGAGAGTACTATTTACCTTCTATAGCATTGTTCCTGTCAATCCCAGAAACCCACACCTTGTCATAATGTCTTGGTCACAAAGCTGCTCTTCATCAGCTTTCCTCCTCCTCCTCCTCCTCTTCCTCTTCCTCCTCCTCCTCCTCCTCCTCCTCCCAGACTCCCTTCTAGCACTGATGATGTTACCTAGTTGTGTAATGAAATATTTGCAAGAAAACAGCCAAGCTCGGAGAGCACCAAGGACCCTATAGTTCAACCCTCAGTTACAAATATTCTCTTCTATTGGTGAATGTTGATTTCTAGAGGACAAGGCATCATTGTATATGTAAGCAAATTATGCAAAAACATTAAAGATGACAACCAGATGGCAAGCAAAGAAAGAAAGTCACAGAAATAATGGGAATCTGATGAATTTTGTAAAAGACAAAAAACAAGACTCGACTCGACTCGACTAGACTAGACTAGACTAGACTAGACTAGACTAGACTAGAATAGAATAGAATAGAACAGAACAGAATAGAAGAATAGAATAGAATAGAATAGAATAGAATAGAATAGAATAGAATAGAATAGAATAGAATAGAATAGAATAGAATAGAATAGAATAGAATAGAATAGAATAGAATAGAATTAAGGTATAGGATAGGATAGGATAGGATAGGATAGGATAGAATAGAATATATGGAATGGAATGGACTAGACTAGACTAGAATGGACCAGAATGGAACGGAACGGAGCAGAACAGTACAGAACAGAACAGAACAGAACAGAACAGAACAGAACAGAACAGAATAGAATAGAATAGAATAGAATAGAATAGAATATATGGAATGGAATGGAATGGAATGGAATGGAATATTCTTTATTGGCCAAATGTGATTGGGCAGACAAGGAATTTGTCTCCGGTGCCTAAGTTCTCAGTACACATACTATCTAAAAGTGGTAAATCATAAATTATAAAATACAATCATAAATCATGTGTGATAGTCATAATTATGAATAGTCCCAAAAATCTGCCTGTATCTAGTGACTTCATCTGCTTCTTGAAGAATTGGCAGTCGCCTGGATATAAGCTAGAATGGAATATGTGCAACTCAAGACATTTTTTTTTTCCACCTTGCCGGATGGAAGAAAAACACAATACTTCAAAAGTTCTTGCCACCACGGTAAATCATTCAGGAAAGCAAACCAGACTGCTCTTAGAAAAGGTCTGATAACAAAGCTAGAGCTCAAATATTTTGGACACACAAGGGCAAGAATCATTAGGGGAGAGGAAAACAAACCCTGATGCTTGGACAAATTGCAGGCGAGATAACTGCAGCTATAAATTTATCCCTGTGATGGAAGGATCAGCTTACAAGAATTTAGAGAAAAGAGATAATTCTAAGGGAATGATGACTGCCGGATCTGGAACGACTTAGAAATAACAGAATGATGGAACAACAACAAAATTATCTTAAATCCTCAGCTCCATAGACTATTCGTGGGAGGAGAAATGTGTTAAATCTGAATTTAATGAAGTCACATTAAAAAGCTATGTAACTCGGCAAAGATCCATTTACAGCCTTTGTGTAGTTGCATAGTTGAGGTAAATGGTGCAGTCTGTGCTAAGCCTCACCTTAACAGTTAAAACCTTGATTTAACTCACAGGTGTGCAATCTGGAGGAGAAATGGATCTAACCAGCGGTGTCAAGAAAATTGTGTCAAAGAGTAAAGGTGAATTGTGCAGCTGAAGCCCCTTCCTTATTTTACATTCAATGCCCCTTACAATGAAATTGATTTATCTAGGGCAGGGGTCTTCAAAGTTGGCCCTTTTATGACTTGTGGACTTCAACTCCCAGAATTCCTCAGCCAGGCCTGGGTGTTGAAGTCCACAAGTCATAAAAGGGCCAACTTTGAAGACCCCTGATCTAGGGCAGTGATGGCAAGCCTTTGAGAGACCGAGTGCCCAAACTGCAACCCAAAACCCACTTATGTATCATCGGGTGCCGGGTAGGTGTGGCCCTTTGGGTGGGCGTGGCCCATCGGGTGGGCGTGGCTGCAGTGGTAATGGCAGACTGGGTGGGACTAAAAAGTTCAATCAATCAATTCCAACTGTTGTGAGATCTTTCCCCCCCCCCCCGCAAGTTGAAATTGATTGATTGATTGAACCTTTTTTTTTCTTGCACACAACGGTGGAGGCCTAAAGCGAAAAGGTTTTATAAAACCCAGCTGAAGGCCTAGGACTGGGACGACGGCACGCGTGCCCACAGAGAGGGCTCTGCGTGCCACCTTTGCCACCCGTGCCATAGGTTCTCCACCACAGATCTAGGGTTTTCTCCTCCTCCTCCTCCACCTCCTCTTCCTCCTCCTCCTCCTCCTCCTGCAATTTTCACATCAAGATAGCATTACACCTTAAAATATTAAGCAGAAGCATAAAAAGAAAGCCAGAGCAGAGATAAGGGAGGAACTCTGAAATCATGTGGAAACAAAAGTTCTCTTCAGGCAAATTATGCGTGTAAGAACATATAATCTTCTGCACCAAAATCTCCATCTAGGTATTCGTCTTTTGAAGAGCATTTCTAGCTGACTGTGGCTGCTGCTCTCCTTTAGAAGGCTACACATAACTGGAAAGTTTAATAAGATGACAGCGTGAATGGTTAGCTCTGATGAGAAGTTCTTAACATGGGGACACTGGGAACAAGTCACACACGTCTGAGCCACCTCTTTGATGTTCAGGCTATGCATCATATGGAAAAGGAACCTTAATGCATTCCTGGTATCTGAGGATGGGACAAGAAAGAAAGAAAGAAAAACTTTTAGAAACCACAGCTAGGAGATCTGCACAAAGTGAGTCTTTGATACACTTTAATCAAGAGATGCTTTTGCTACTTTTGAAGAGCTGTGTCAGCTGGAGTTTTTGGAGGAACTAAAACCCTGAAGCCAGAAATCCTTTTTATTAAACAAAAAGTTGAGGGAATTTGGTAAAATGTCCAGTTGTGTCTGTCTCTGGTGAGTGTGTGTGTGTGTGTGTGTGTGTGCTCATCTTTGTTTCTTAACCGAGGGAGCCCGTGTTGTCTAAAGACATTCCTGTAGTCATGTGGCCCACATGACTATATGCCGAGGCGCACGGAACGCTGTTACCTTCCCACCGAAGTGGTACCTATTTATCTACTCACCTTTGCATGCTTTTGAACTGCTAGCTGGGCAGGAGCTGGAGCAAGGAACAGGAGCTCACCCGTCGCTCAGTGCTTGGGTTTCAAACCAACGGACAAGCTCAGCATCCTTAACCACCTAACGATTGCGCCCCGTACCGAATTAATAATATCAAATTTTGAAAATGGAGCTTGAATGATGTTGTTGTAAATCAGGAGGAAGTTTCTTTAAAGAACGTGTGATGTTTTTCTCATAATTCTAATTCCCAAACAAATGCAACAGGTTTTTTCCCCCCCTTATGTACGATGAGCAACTCGGAGAATGCTTAATCAAAGTTGGTTGCAATCATGTTGCTGTTGGAGATGAAATGGAGGTGTTGAGGTGTTGAGGTCTGGGTTTGTCCTCATTTCACTATGAAATCCATACCATTTTATATCAAACATTGCATGGAAAGGATGTAAATGTTTTAGTTGGCTGCATTCCTGATAGCTGGAATCTGTCAAATATTTTGGTGTTAATTTATAGCTCATCCTTGACTTACAACCTTTCATTTAGTGACTGTTTGAAGTTACAACAGCATGGGGAAAAATGACTTATCACAAGTCCTCGCATTTATGACTGTCACTGCATTCTCCCAATGGTTGAAGTATCCTGAAGACACATGATTGCCATTTACGACCTTCCCAACCAGCTTCCGACAAGCAACGAGGGAATTCAGATTCGCCTAACTGTACTGATAAACTTGATGTCATGGTTCTGACAGATGAAACTCTTCAAAAGAACTTTGAGGCATTGTTTACCTTAAAGGATCTTTTATTCGAGTAGCAGAATATTGGCACATAATTGAAGCCAAAAACTGAGTTCCCATCCCCTGAGCATCTAGTATCAAAGCACATTTCCCTCCTCCAATTTACAGTCATAAATCACATTAACCAATTAGCTTGAAGTGCAGGCTTCCTCTCCACCTCTCCAGCCTGCCAATTCTGTATCAGCTCTGGGCTCAGTAACCTTGATTCTCATGCTACGTTTAGTGTTGTTATGCCTAGCTGGACTCTCATTCACATCCCCACCTCCCAGCATCATCTAACTTGAAAAGTGAAAGGGAAAAAAATGGCTACATTTCCATCTGTTGTCAATGCAAAAACATCCGATGTTAGCAGTGTTGACACTTGACAAAAAAAAGAACATAATATCAGTTGCAATTCACTTAACCACCATCCTATTTGTGTGTGTTTGTCAATTAACCCCCACATTTAGGTTGTTAAGTGAGATTTATTAAGTGAGTTTTGCCCCATTTTATGATCCTTCTTGCCACAGTTGTTAAGTGAAATAGCAGTTGTTAAGTGAGTAACATGTTGTTAAGTGAATCTGGCTTCTTCCCCATTGACTTTGCTTGCCAGAAAGTCACAAAAGGGGATTGTGTGACCCCGGGATGCTGCAAACCATCATAAATATGAGTCAGTTGTCAAGCATCTGCATTTTGATCACATGACCACGGGGATCCTGCAACAGTCGTAACTCTGAAAAACAGTCATAGTTCATTTTTCCCAGTGCTGTTGTAACTTTGAATGGTCGCTAAACGAACTATTGTAAGTCGAGGATTGTCTGTATTCTCTGTGTCTCCTTTATTTATTAAAATAAGGACCCAAAGAACTTGTTGGCACTTTCACATTCAGTTTTACAGGGGGAGGCGGGGGAATTGTTTACAATCCACAACTGGGAGAAACCACACAACTTTCTTTTCAGTTTTTTTTTTACAAAATAACAAGGCCCTAATGACATAACGGAGGCGTGGGAAGCAAGAAAAACTTGAAGTGAGAGGTTGGCAAAAGGCATGGCGGCGTCTATCCATCTTGCTGTCAATGCTGCTAACGTCAGATGTTTTTGCATCGACAACAGATGGAAATGTAGCCATCTTTTTCCCTTTTGCTTTTAGAGTTAGATGATGCTGGGAGGTGGGGGGATGTGATTGAGGGTCCAGCTAGACATAACAACACTAAACTTAGCATGAGAATCAAGGTTACTGAGCCCAGAGCTGATCAAGAATTGGCGGGCTGGAGAGCTGGAGAGGAAGCCCGCACTTCAAGCTAATTGGGGAATGCGATTTGTGACCGTTAATTGGAGGAGGGAATTGTGTTTTGATACTAGGTGCCCAGGGGATGGGAACTCAGGTTTTTGGCTTCGATTATGTAAGTGCCAACGTTATGCTACTCGAATAAAAGATCCTTTAAGGTAAACAATGCCTCAAAGTTCTTTTGAAGAGTTTCATCAGCCGGAACCAGGACACTCGCCTTTCGAGCTGTCAAACTCTGACTGCATTTTAGCAAAGAAAGAACAAAAGTGTGCTTTTGCCAAAAGAAATTGCAGTCACGTCACCATCAAACTCAGAATCCGCCTGCACTGCAGTCATACATTTTTCTTCAAGAAAAAAAAAGGAAAGAGAAAAAAAGAATATCCTGTAAATGCATAACAGTTGGCAAATCAGAGCTGATTTCCCTCAGCTTACCCTATCATTAAATCATGGAGCTGTTACAGCTCCATTCTGGGACCCCTTAACAGGTTTCAGGAAAGACAAGACAGATCTTATTTCTGATTTCCTGGTTGTAACCAGAGAGGCAGTTTGGTCTAGTGGTTAAGGCACTAGGCTTGTAAGCAGGTTCTATTCCAGCTTTAGGCATGAAAGCTAGCTGGGCGACCTTGGGCCTCTCACCAGGAGACGGTGAGTTCTAGTCCCGCCTTAGCTATGAAAGCTGGCTGGGTGACTTTGGGCCAATCACCAGGAGACTGTGAGTTCTAGTCCCGCCTTAGCCATGAAAGCCAGCTGGGTGACTTTGGGCCAATCACCAGGAGACGGTGAGTTCTAGTCCCGCCTTAGCCATGAAAGCCAGCTGGGTGACTTTGGGCCAATCACCAGGAGACAGTGAGTTCTAGTCCTACCTTAGCCATGAAAGCCAGCTGGGTAACTTTGGGCCAATCACCAGGAGAGGGTGACCTCTAGTCCCGCCTTAGTCATGAAAGCTGGCTGGGTGACTTTGGGCCAATCACCGTGAGACTGTGAGGGTTAGGGTTAGGGTTAGGGTTAGGGTTAGGGTTAGGGTTAGGGTTAGGGTTAGGGTTAGGAGAGGGTGACCTCTAGTCCCACCTTAGCCATGAAAGCCGGCTGGGTGACTTTGGTGCTAGTTCCACTTCTGAATACTGATAAAGAGCAGCTTTGTGACCAAGACATTATGACGAGGTGTGGCCTTCTGGGATTGACAGGAACAATGCTATAGAAGGTAAATAGTACTCTCAGCTTGAGGACTTTCAAGAAAGATTTGGCTACTTGGCAAAACTTGCACTGGTAGAAGAGAATAAGTATAGCTCAGGGCTGAACTGTGGATTCCTAGTTGTCTCTGAGCTGGGTTGTTTTCTTGCAGACGTTTTATTACCCAACTAGGTAACATCATCCATGCTAGAAGGGAGAGGGGTTTGCAGAGTGAAGGAGGAGGAGGACTGTGGGGTCCTTGGTGCTCTCTGAGCTTGGTAGTTTGTTTGTTTGTTTGTTTGTTTGTTTGTTTATTTATTTATTTATTTATTTATTTATTTATTTATTTATTTATTTATTTATTTAGATTTGTATACCGCCCTTTCCCGAAGGACTCAGGGTGGTTTACAGGGTAATCAAAACAAGAAATACAAAAGTTAAAAACGATTAAAAAAATTACAACAGTCCCTGAAAAGGTAAAAGCCCCCAATTAAAATTAAAATTAAAATTCTCAGCCTGGGCCAGAGAGCTCGAAGATCCAGGTCTTCAGGTCCCGGCGGAATGAACGGAGGTCGGGTTCAGTCCTCAGCTCCACGGGCAGCTGGTTCCAGAGGGCAGATGCACCCACTGAGAAGGCCCTCCCCCTGGGCGTTACCCGCCAGCAATCTTTTACCGGCGGCACCCTGAGAAGTTTTCTTGCAGACATTTCATTACCCAACTAGGTAACATCATCCGTGCTAGAAGGGAGTGACGTTTGCTCTCTGTTTATATACATGCAAAGCCCACGCCCTTCTAGCACGGATGATGTTGCCTAGTTGGGCAATGAAACATCTGCAAGAAAATCACCCAGTTCAGAGAACATCAAAGTCCCACAAAATATATATTGTGATACAAAACCGGTCTTTTCCTGAACTCGTCCAGATTCCTGCAGTGCTTAAAGAAAAAAAGACAGCTGCATCGCAATAATCAGGAATTACAGGGCTGTAACCCCTGGATCACACTACCAGACGGTAAGCTAATGCTATTATCTTTATCCCTAACCACAATAGATACACTTTTACCAGGGGTCTTCATTGCTGGCTGAAGAATTCTGGGAGTTGAAGTCCACAAGTCAGAAAAGGGCCAAGTGTGAAGACTCCTGACTTTTACAGTGGAGTTTTGTTCTGGGATACCAGCTGATGAGAAAAAATGGAGCAGTTGTTTGGTATGAGTTGCAAGAATAAAACAGTAGATAGAAAAGAGGGGCAAAGCTTTTAACTGCACCCCCAGTGAGGGAGATGGGTGGTGTCTCAATTTGATAAATGAATTAAATTAAGTTAATAAAAAAATAGTTCCTCCATAGCGATTTTGCAGCAATCATCTGGCGGCCAAACTTGACCGTGTGGTAGGTACGCCCATCTGCTGAGATGCAAGCATCAATACAGCTTTGCATGTGTGACCATTCTAGACCAATACTTAAGCAATTTCCTAGACATAAAGAATCCATAAAATAAATCGATGCCCTTGAATGCTGCAAATAGCTGACTCTCAAATTTGACCGTTCCCTCAGCATGATCAATGCTCTGTTTCCAGTGAAAAACACCACAGGGATCTTTTCATCAATATGAACTATTACTTGGCCTGTCCCTTTTATTTCATGGGCTACATCATAGTAGGTTAATGTTAAACAGTTCTTCTGATTTAAAAATAGAATAGAATAGAATAGAATAGAATAGAATAGAATAGAATAGAATAGAATAGAATAGAATAGAATAGAATAGAATAAGAAATTAGAATAGAATAGAATAAAATAGAATAAGAAATAAGAATAGAATAGAATAGAATAGAATAGAATGAGAAAGAACAGAATAAGAAATAATAATAGAATAGAATAGAATAGAATAGAATAGAATAGAATAGAATAGAATAGAATAGAAAAGAAAAGAAAAGAAAAGAAAAGAATAAGAAAGAATAGAATAGAATAGAATAAGAAATAAGAATAGAATAGAATAGAATGAGAAAGAACAGAATAAGAAATAATAGAATAGAATAGAATAGAATAGAATAGAATAGAATAGAATAGAATAGAATAGAATAGAATAGAATAGAATAGAATAGAATAGAATAGAATAGAATAGAATCCTGTATTGACCAAGTGTGATCAGACACTCAAGGAATTTATCTCCAGTGCAGAAGCTCACAATGAACATATAAACAGCAAGTAATAGATCGTAGATCATAATCATGGTTACAATCATTAATCATAAGTTACAAACAACAATGGATAAATCCTAAGAAACCAATAGGAGGAGATAGTCGTGGAAAGATGAGAAGGTGAGAAAGGATGAGAAATGAGATACTGCTGTGCAGTGCTTTTTTTGTAAAAGAAAAAGGTGCCGGAACTCACACATGTCATACAACCCGCCTTGCCTACCCTACAAAGTTCCATCCCAAAAAAGGTGCCGGAACTCCGTTCTGAGCGTTCTATGAGAAAAAAAAGCCCTGCTGCTGTGGGAATTAAGTGTTCAGCAGAGTGATGACATGGCGGAAAAAAACTATGTCTGGTGGTTTTGGCATCCAATGCCTTATAGCACCATCCTGAGGGGAGAAGTTGAAACAATTTATGACCAGGCTGTGAGGGGTCTGTAGATATTTTCTCAGCCCTCTTTCTGGTTGGTACAATATACAGATCCTCAGTGGAAGGCAGGCTGGTTGCAATTGTTCTTTCTGCAGTCCTAACTATCTGTTGAAGCCTATGCCTGTCCTGTTTCTTTCTTGTGCCAAGCCAGACAGTTATTGGGGTACAAATGGGAGACTCCATATATTGTGTAGTGGGTCCGACGCAAGGAAGAGACACCAGCCGGAGTGTGAGTTCAGCTCTTTATTGGAGGGGGGTAGCGAACTGAGGGATGAGGGTTACCTGGCCTCCTTAAATACCTGGCCAGGTAAGCGGACAGCCAATGGGGTTGGCCCTAGGTTTCCCGCCGAAACTGGGTTTCCCGCCAAAACCGTTCAGGCCAACGCCCCCTGGTGGCTGTTGCTATGCATACATACATACATAACACCATAATTTAGAACTCTATCAGTAGATCCTTTCTGCGTTGACGCAGAAAGAACATAAGGATATATAACATAACATCCGTAATAATGTTAAGGATTCCCTTCAGTTATAATTATTAATTAATTATAATTAATATTATTATTATTATTATTATTATTATTGTTGTTGTTGTTGTTGTTGTTGTTGTTATAATAATTCATGGCAATGCAGAATTAGACTCATTGGTGTACATTTTTTCCCCCAGAAAAATTCTTTATTTCCTCTTATAAATTTAGCATGGGATTTATCTATGGAGATTCTCTGTCATCCAGGTCATGGCTGTCCCAAAGGTGCTTTTCAAGAGGCAAAAAACTTCCTCGGTTTTCCTTGAAGACGTTTCGCTTCTCATCCAAGAAGCTTCCCCACCATTCCAGTCAGAGCTGAAAGAAGCTTCTCGGATAAGAAGCGAAACGTCTTCAAAGGAAGACAGGGAAGTCCAGTTGCCTCATGAGAAAGCATCTTTAGGACTAGGCAAAGGGTTTTTTGGAAGACGATTTCAGGGCAAAGGGATACAGGAAGAACATTGCAGCTGGCTTCTGCTTGGTCCGTACATCCCAAGCTGCATAATAAGCTATCATTTGAAGCATATACCCAGGCAAGCTACGATCTGTGCCACACATATACACCAAGGGTGGGCAACCTTGGCTCTTTTATGACTCGTGGACCTCAACTCCCAGAATTCCTGAGCCAGCATGGGGAACTATGGCCCCTTTATGACTTACGGACTTCAACTCCCAGAATTCCTGAGCCAGCATGGCTCAGCTTAGAAACCTCTCCCTTTTCCCTCAGCGTGGCTGGCTCAGGAATTCTGGGAGTTGAAGTCCACGAGTCACAAAAGAGCCAAGGTTGCCTACCCCTGGTATATACTGTTAAAAAGGGACCTTGCAGAGATAACACATAAGGAACTTGCTTCAGATGTTCCAAGGATTACAGCCCACTGTATTTGCACTTCCTTTCCTTTCAAACTAAAGTAAATGTGAATATTATCTACAAAGAAGTCATCTGTGGAATAATCAGCAGAACACTTTTCATTACAACACAATTATACCAGCAGTGTCTGGCGATCGGGATGCAGAGCAGATGCTTTTCGCAATGCAATTACATTTTATTTTATTCTTTTAAGCAAATATTTCAGAAAACTCATCTACAACTGTCTTCAAATATCTCATATCTTCATTTAATTATGCCTCCATTTGTTCCTTTCCAAAAATTCACCTGTATTCCTAATGCAATGGTGGAACTTTTCATCTTTAAACCCAGAAATGCTATAGGTCTCCGGCGAGAGGAGGGGGTTAGACTAGATGACCTACAAGGTTCCTTCCAACTCTGCTACCAGTAGTACTCAACTTACAACCCCAATTGAGCCCAAAATTTCTGTTGCTGAACGAGACATTTTTTGAAAGTGAGTTTTGCCCGTTTCAGAATCTCTCTTGCCCCAGTTGTTAAGTGAATCGTTAATGTTGTTAAGTTAGTAACAGGTCATTAAGTGAGTCTGGCTCCTCCATTGACTTTGCTTGTCAGAAGGTTGCAAAAGATGATCACATGATCCCGGGAAACTGCAACCATCATAAATATGAGCCAGTTGCCAAGCATCTCACTTTTGATCACATGACCATGAGTGGTTAAGGCCCCAGGCTAGAAAGTGGAGGTGTTGAGTTCTAGTCCTGCCTCAACCATGAAAGACTGCTGGGTGACCTTGGGCCAATCACCAGGAGACAGTGAGTTCTAGTTCTGCCTTAGGCATGAAAAAACAACTGGGTGACTTTGGGCTAATCACCAGGAGACAGTGAGTTCTAGTTCTGTCATAGGCATGAAAAAACAACTGGGTGACTTTGGGCTAATCACCAGGAGACAGTGAGTTCTAGTTCTGTCATAGGCATGAAAAAACAACTGGGTGACTTTGGGCCAATCACCAGGAGACAGCGAGTTCTAGTTCCGCTTTAGGCATAAAAGCCAGCCAGGTGACTTTGGGCCAGTCCCTCTCCCAGCCCAACCCACCTCACAGGGTTGTTGTTGTGGGGAAAATAGGAGGAAGGTGTGTTGGATATGTTTGTCACCTTGAGTTATTTGTAAAAATAATAAAAGGCGGGATACACATAAATAAATAAAGATGCAATTTTTACCCCTCTACATATGGCTGTGCCCAAATGAATGGTTGAGGGCCCCCTGCCCTAGTACCTGTGTTGTTTCAATCCATCTAATTTTGTGGTTTTTACCAACTACTAGAGCTAGAACATAAACTAGCTATGTGGACCGAATTCACACAACGTGATAAAGTGTGTCATTGGCTAAATAGCAGCTCTGGGTGTCATGACAACCGTCTCTTTTGGAGCAAACCTGATAATCTAACAATTGTCTACTTATGTTTGCATCTTCTGCTGGCATTCTTGAGCCTTTTATTATTATTAAAGGTAAAGGTAAAGGTTCCCCCGCACGTGCGTGCTAGTCATTTCCAACTCTAGGGGCCGGTGCTCATCTCCGTTTCAAAGCCGAAGAGCCAGCGCTTGTCTGAGGACATCTCCGTGGTCATGTGGCCGGCATGACTAGATGCCAAAGGCGCACGGAACGCTGTTACCTTCCCACCATAGTGGTCCCTATTTTTCTACTTGCATTTTTACGTGCTTTCGAACTGCTAGGTTGGCAGAAACTGGGATGAGTAACAGGCGCTCACTCTGTTACGCGGCACTCGGGATTCGACCCGCCAAACTGCTGACCTTCTGATCGACAAGCTCAGTGTCCTAACCCACTGAGCCACCGCGTCTTCTTCTTCTTCTTCTTCTTCTTCTTCTTCTTCTTCTTCTTCTTCTTCTTCTTCTTCTTCTTCTTCTTCTTCTTCTTATTATTATTATTATTATTATTATTATTATTATTATTATTATTATTATTATTTTAAAATGGTCCCTTTCACTGTTTCTAATTGTCTTTAAAATGCACGTGGAAGAATTTTAAACAAGACCGGATCACAAGAATTGTCACAAGAATAGAGTGTTTGTATAAAAAGGAGCTATTTAAGATGTGTCCCTGTTATTAGAGAGCGGCCTGCGTTCTTTTTTAAAATGAAATTTTAAAAAATGCAGAAATATACTTGAAACGGCAGTGACCAAGCATGCGGAAAGAGATACACTTGTCTTGGAAGGAAATTAATTGGGATAAAAACAGCGGGTTGAGAAGAGTAGTTTGCTGACTCCTTCACTGCTGAAAGTTGACACAAACTCCCTTTAACACATCACAGCAACTCCAGGAGTGCAGAGAAAGAAAAAAAAGCAGATATCAGATCTGGTGAGAAATTGTTCTGTAGTGTGGCTGGATCACTGTGAAGTTAAAAACCCTCCTTTTGTCGGAAACGACTGGACTCATCAAGGTTAACTGAGTTTCTTACTTCTCAGCCAGAGCCAAACAAATGGAGTACAGCTCATCCTTGACTTACCACGAGAACCTATCACTGTTCCAAAAGGAGAACTTTACACTAGCTTCACCAGGAGAAAAGAAATACACTTAAGTGCTGGGACCCACAAACTTCTGAAACCAGCTTTTTTTTAAAAGAGGCCTCTGTAAATTCAGAGGAGGACCATGTGAATTGCTGTGCAGGTGGTCCTTGACGTACAACCATTCATTTAGTGACCGTCCAAAGTTACAACGGTGCTGGAAAAAAGTGACTTATGACCGTTTTTTTTTTTCACAGTTACAACGGTTGCAGCATCCCCAGGGTCACGGGATCGAAATTCGGATGCCTGGCCACTGACTCATATTAATGACGGGTTGCAGTGTCCCGAGGTCGTGTGATTTTCCCCCTTTTGCGAACTTCTGACAAGCAACGTCAGTGAGGAAACCAGACTCACTTTACAACTGTGTTACTAACTTAACAACTACAGTGATTCACTTAACGACTATGGCAAGAAAGGTGGTTAAATGGGGCAAAACTCATTTAACAGTAGAAATTTGGGCTCAGTTGTGGTCGTAAGTCAAGAATTACCTGTAATAAGACTGACAACCATTTGTCTAAAATAGTACGGGGTTTCCTGCCTGAGCAGGGGGTTGGACCAGAAGACCTCCAAGGTCCCTTCCAACTCTGTTATTCTACTCTACTCTACTCTACTCTACTCTACTCTACTCTACTCTACTCTTTATTATCCTATCATTTTCTATTCCTCTCCTCTCCTCTCCTCTCCTCTTCTATTCCATTCCATTCCATTCCATTCCATTCCATTCCATTCCTATTTCTATTCTATTCTGTTCTGTTCTATTCTATTCTATTCTATTCTATTCTATTCTATTCTATTCTATTCTATTCTATTCTATTCTATTCTATTCTATTCTATTCTATTCTATTCTATTCTATTCCTATTTCCTTTCCATTCCATTCCATTCCATTCCATTCCATTCCATTCCATTCTATTCTATTCTATTCTATTCTATTCTATTCTATTCTATTCTATTCTATTCTATTCTATTCTATTCTATTCTATTCTACGTATTCTATTCTATTCTATTCTATTCTATTCTATTCTATTCTATTCTATTCTATTCTATTCTATTCTATTCTATTCTATTCTATTCCTAATTCCATTCCATTCCATTCCATTCCATTCCATTCCATTCCATTCCATTCCATTCCATTCCATTCCATTCTATTCTATTCTATTCTATTCTATTCTATTCTATTCTATTCTATTCTATTCTATTCTATTCTATTCTTCTATTCTATTCTATTCTATTCTCTGAAATGGTAGGGTTTGCTGCCTGAGCACTTGGAAGTTTTCAAACTGCTAGGTTGGTAGGAGTTGGGGCAAAGACGGGAGCTCACCCCATCATGTGGCGTTCAGGTCTTGTACCTGGGCTGCTGGCTTGCCAGCCGACAAACCAGGGTCTTAACCACTCAGCCACCATGTTAATGTAGCCTTACATTAAAATAGAGGTAAATGTATTCGGTTTGTAGGTCTGTCAGTAAATAAAATGTATTCTGTTAATGTAGCCTTATAATGAAATAGAAGTAGTTCATCCGGTCTGTTTCCTGTCTAGTATATCTGGGAAGGCTGACATCAATACTTTCTCTTCATTATTGTAAATCTCATATTTCTCCTTGTTTGCAATCACTCTGACCTGCAAGCAATGATCTGGCTTGTAATTCTAGCAGGTTTGCATCTATATGTAAAACATGTCCTAAGCTTCTGATCTCGGCTTAACTGGAAATATGACATGAGGAATCCCAGTTCAGAGATAAACATGTTTTCTAGCCGAATGCATAAATGACAAATGGGGCTTCTCAGGAATTCTGGCATGTTGTTTTATCTGACAAAACAGTGTGTTTGCAATGATCCTTCTCTCTTTCCCTCTCTCTCTCTTTTTGCTATTATGCATTTCTTCAAAGAAGTCAAGGGCTGTTGCCCTCCCCTGTTTTCAAACTAGGTTGTTTAAAAAAAATGTTCGCCATGATTAAAAAAAAAAGTCAGATTCACATTTCTTGCAGATATATGCAGATTAGCTTGGCTGTGTATCATTTCATCCTTTTCCGAGAAAAGTTCTAGAGAAGGTCGCACAAGGGGATCACATGATCCCGGGACAGTGCAACCGTCATAAATGCGCGTTGGTTGCAGAGTATCTGAATATTGATCACGTGCCCGTGGGGATGCTGCAACGGTTGTAAGTGTGAAAAATGGTCCTAAGTCACTGTTTTCGAATAGTCACTAAATGAGCTGTTGTAAGCTGAGGATTAGCTGTATAAATATAATTTGATATTCAGATTAACAGCAGTCTTTGTCATTATCCATAAGGGAAAAAAAACACAAGATAATCAGGAAGACCAGAATATCATGTTGTTGTTAGCTGCGAAGTCATGTCCGACCCATCGCAACCCCATGGACAACGTTCCTCCAGGCCCTCCTGTCCTCTACCATCTTCTGGAGTCCATTTAGGCTCACGCCTCCTGCTTCAGTGACTCCATCCAGCCACCTCATTCTCTGTCGTCCCCTTCTTCTCTTGCCCTCAACCTTTCCCAGCATGAGGCTCTTCTCCAGTGAGTCCTTCCTTCTCATTAGGTGGCCAAAGGATTTGAGTTTCAACTTCAGGATCTGGCCTTCTAAAGAGCAGTCAGGGTTGATCTCCTCTAGGACTGACCGGTTTGATCGCCTTGCAGTCCAAGGGACTCGCAGGAGTCTTCTCCAGCAGCATAGTTCAAAGGCCTCAATTCTTTGGTGCTCAGCCTTTCTTATGGTCAACTTTCACAGCCATACATTGCAACTGGGAAGACCATAGCCTTGACTATACGCATTTTTGTTGGCAGGGTGACGTCTCTGCTTTTTAGTGTGCTGTCTAGATTTGCTATGGCTTTCCTCTCCAGGAGTAAACGTCTTTTAATTTCTTGGCTACAGTCCCCATCTGCGGTGATCTTGGAGCCCAGGAAAATAAAATCTGTCACTACTCCATTTCTTCCCCATCTATTTGCCAGGAATTGAGAGGGCCAGATGCCATGATCTTGGTTTTCTTAATGTTCAGTTTCAACCCAACTTTTGCACTCTCCTTCTTCACCTGCAACAAGAGGCTCTTTAGTTCTTCTTCACTTTCTGGGAATATCATGAGGTAAATCTAAAACAGTATACAGAACGCACTGAAGAGAAAAAGGCGGGGAAAAAAGGGAAATGCCCCCTTTATGCTTACGGCAACCAATCACAGCGTAGATTGCCTCATGCATGAGTCAGCACTCTCTAACTAATCAGTTACAACTGTGTGCACAGACCTATTGTACACTTTACTGTTCCAGCTACTAATTTAATATTTAATTTAATTTACCGTAATAATAAAATAGATTGAATTAAATATTTAACTGAATAAAATTTATTATCCTAACAAAGTTGCAAAATGCAGTCATATCACTACGAGACACTGCAAATGGCCGTAAATATTGGCTGGTTACCCAGCACCCCAAAATGTGGTCATTTGAATGTAGACCCCCCCCCGTCTACCCCTCGGGGAGATCTGTAGTAACTTTAAACAGTCACTAAGTGACCAATCATAAGTTGAGGTCTACCTGCATCTACAGATAGTTCTCAACTTACAACCAGTCACTTAGGGAGGGCCAGCTAACAAATCAAATTAACTCGTCAAATAAATAAATAGATGAAAGTCACCGCGTGAGGAGACTCAGCAAAAACAAAGAAGCATTGCCATGGCATGTTCCTGTTGCAAATATTTTTTATTTTTTTCCTTCTTGTAAGACTTATTTCTTTTTTTTCCTGAAGCTTCCATTTCGAAACGTCTTGGCTTAAGAACAGCCACCTTAAACTGAAAGATAGCCAGCCTGGGGAGATTAAGATGCACTTTTATTGGGCTTCCGATCGCTGCTATTTCAAATGGATTTCGGATGCTCCTTTTGATTGTGGCATCCAGACTGGATATGGGCTGCACGCAAGATATAGAAGAATGTTGATAGAAGAGAATATTTGTAGCTCAGGGTGGAACTGTGGGGTCCTTGGTGCTCTCTGAATTCAATGGTTTTCTTGCAGACGTTTCGTTACCCAACTAGGTAACATCATCAGTGCTAGAAGGGAGTGGGGTTTGCAGAGAGGAGGAGGAGGAGGAGGAGGAGGAGGAGGAGGAGGAGGAGGAGGAGGAGGAGGAGGAGGATAATGACGACGAATGTGGGAACTTTGGGGCTCTCTGAGTTTGGTGGTTTTCTTGCAGAACATTTCATTACCCAACTAGGCAACATCATCAGTGCTAAAAGTGAAATTCATCTCCTCTGCAGCTCTGCAGGGCTTCTTGAATGGTTTCCTGGTGGCTTCTAACACTGATGATGTTGCCTAGTTTGGGAATGAAACATCTCCAAGAAAACCGTCAAGCTCAGAGAGCACCAAGGGCCTCATAGAAGAAGATTGCTAGAAGGTTCTGGGGTAGATCTTAACAGAAGAGGAGCAATGGGGGAAGGCTTGATGTTGTGGTAGGATCAAGACCTCTGTAGGTTGGACTGCAGGTAGAAGGGGATATAGGTAAAGGTATAGGTTCCCCCGCACATGTGTGCTAGTCGTTTCTGACTCTAGGGGCCGGTGCTCATCTCCGTTTCAAAGTCGAAGAGCCAGCGCTTGTCCGAGGACGTCTCCATGGTCATGTGGCCGGCATGACTAGACGCCAAAGGCGCATGGAACACTGTTACCTTCCCACCGTAGTGCTTCCTATTTTTCTACTTGCATTTTTTACGTGCTTTCGAACTGCTAGGTTGGCAGAAGCTGGGACGAGTAACAGGCACTCACTCTGCTACGAGGCACTCGGGATTTGACCCGCCAAACTACCGATCTTCTGATCGACAAGCTCAGAGTCCTAACCCACTGAGCCACCGCATCCCTTCTAGAAGGGGATATAGATATACATATATCAGCACTGTGGACCTAATATCTCTAAAATGAGACAGGACTCAAAAAGGGACATATCAAATGTCTGCAGGTGATCCCCCCAAAATTAATGGTATCTGTAGGATCCTTGGTGCTCTCTGAGTTTGGTTGTTCTCTTGCAGATATTTTATTACCCAACTAGCTAACATCATCAGTGCTAGAAGGGAGTGGAGTTTGCTGAGCAGAGGAGGAGGAGGAGGAGGACAACTGTGGGGTCCTTGGTGCTCTCAGAGCTTTATTGTTTTCCTGTAGATGTTTTATCACCCAACTAGGTAACATCATCAGTGCTAGAAGGGGGTAGGGTTTGCAAGGAGAAGAAAGAGAGGAGGAGGAGGAGGAGGAGGAGGGGGACTGTGGGATCCTTGGTGATCTCTGAGCTTGTTTTCTTGCAGACATTTTATTACCCAACTAAGTAACGTCACCAGTGCTAGGTGGTATCTCATGGTATCTAGCTGGTACCTTGGAGGTATCTCAGTGGTATCCAGGCATCAAATTGGGCTAGTGCAGAAAGTCCTCTTGAACGATGCAGTCCCCACTTCCTTGTCATGAGACTGAGCTATAAGGCAGCATTAAAAAAGAAGTAGGACATCCCCTCGAGAGGAATGGCTCTGGGGAAGAATATTTTGTGCACCACCAGCTATGAGTCTAATGGTCATTTAATGATGAAAGCAATCAGGGTTTGCTAAGCCAAAGGCTACCAGAAGGGAAACAGCTGGCCTAAAAATGGTAAAATAACAACGATGCATTATTTATTTAACTCCATCCCAGTCTTTTGCCGCTCTCGCATCTGCCCTGCAAGTACACACCTTTGAGGGTTTTACACCTCGACGAGGGAATTTGCAAAGGGATAAGTGGGGCAAACTGCATTTTACGATTTCCAGCAAGGCGACATTTAACTCTTGTACATTCCCTCTTGTACAAAAAAAAAAAACAACAACAAACCAAAGTAAAACCCATGGTCCATAAATTTTATGGGGAACGTCGGCAGTCTTCCCTCAGGGCAAAAAGATTCCAGGAAACAGATCAATTTCCTGCAGCGATTAAATTCTTTGGATGATCTCATCCTGCAAATGACACAGATCTCCACAGCCAGCGCTCCATCATTGAAAGGACATTTATTTCAGAGCATCACTCCCCCGGGATTTAACCTGCTAAAATGTGATCCCCCTGCCTTCCATTAATTTCAGAAAGGCAGTTCCTCTGAATTTTATGGGGTTTTTTTGCCCCCCCCCTATCGTTTTTATCCGAGTTAAGGTCCAATGCACCAGTGCCCAGGTTCTGTCGAAAAATCCCAACATCTCTAAGTATCCACAGGTAGTCCTCGACTTACGACCACGATGGAGCCCAACATTTCTGCCGTTAAGTGAGACATTTGTTAAGTGGGTTCTGCCCCCTTTTAAGACCTTCCCCTGCCACAGCGCTTAAGTGAATCACTGCAGTTGATCAGTTAGTAAACTGGGTGTTAAATGAATCTGGCTTCCCCCTTGACCTGGCTTGTTGGAAAGTCGCAAAAGGGGAACACGTGACCTTGGGACACAGCAGCGGTCATAAGTATGAACCCGTTGCCAAGCGTCTGAATTTTGATCACATGATCGCGGAGATGCTACCAAGGTTGTAACTGTGAAAAATGGCCATGTCCGTTTTCTTCAGTGCTGTGGTAACTTCGAACGATCCCTAAATGAACTGCTGTAAGTCAAGGACTTCCTGTATACTCCAGTGAATCAGGGAGGTGTCTGTTTGAGTCCTTTCCAAATGTTATCTAGCTACTCTGGGCTAAAACAATTCCTCACCCCTTTTGTCTAGGGCAGGGGTGGGGAACCTTGTCTCTTTTATATAGCTTGTGGACTTCAACTCCCAGAATTCCTGAGCCAGCCATGATGGCTCAGGAATTCTGGGAGTTGAAGTCCACGTCATCAAGGGGGCCAGAGTTCCTCATGCTGGCTCAAGAATTCTGGGAGTTGAAGTCCACAAGTCATAATGGGGCCATAGTTCCCCATGCTGGCTCAGGAATTCTGGGAGTTGAAGTCCACAAGTCATAATGGGGCCATAGTTCCCCATGCTGGCTCAGGAATTCTGGGAGTTGAAGTCCACAAGTCATAAAGGGGCCATAGTTCCTCATGCTGGCTCAAGAATTCTGGGAGTTGAAGTCCACAAGTCATAAAGGGGCCATAGCTCCCTATGCTGGCTCAAGAATTCTGGGAGTTGAAGTCCACAGGTCAGAAAGGAGCCAGAGTTCCCCATGCTGGCTCAGGAATTCTGGGAGTTGAAGTCCACAAGTCATAAAGGGGCCATAGTTCCCTATGCTGGCTCAGGAATTCTGGGAGTTGAAGTTCACAAGTCATAAAGGGGCCACATTCCCTGGTCTAGGGAATGACTCTTGCATATCTCCATGTAGGTCATCATCCTGACTGTCTACAAACGGACAGGTCCTGTCTCTCCAAGGTCCCTTGCAATCCTGTTATTTTCTGTTCTATGTGCTACCTCATGTGAGGTGGGTGGGAGGAATGAGACTATAAAAACTGCTCTAAGACACAGAGAGGAGGGGGTGGGGTATGCACAATCTAAAGCAGGAAGGACTATCTCCAGTGCTTTTGCCAATACCACCTGTCCTCCAGGCTTCTTAGCAGTTTATTGCTCAAAAAAAAAAAAGCCTAGGTTTTTCTGAGAGACAGCATTAAATCCAAATTTGACCACATTTGATCCAAATTTGACCGACCTAGAACTAAGGAGAAATTTCCTGAGAAAACAATTAATCGGTGGAAGAGCTTACCTCCAGAAGGTGTGGGTGCTGGAACATTGGAGTTGTGTTTTTTTTTTAAAGGGATTGGACAACCATTTGTCTGGGATGGTATAGGGCACAGGTCTGCAACCTGCGGCTCCGGAGTCGCATGTGGCTCTTTCAGCCATCTCCTATGGCTCCCAGTCTTCTGCCATGTGCAGTCCAAAAAAAAAAGTGGGACTCAAACCCTGTTCTGCACATGCGTGCATGTACATGCATGTGCGTGCATGCATGCATGTACGTACATGTGTGCATGTACGCACATGCGCACACATTTTCCCAGTTTTTCCTTTTGTGAGGGAACCGGTTCTGAGTGGCTCTTTCACTGTTGCTGACCCTTGGTATAGGGTGTCCTGCTTGAACAGGGCGGGGTTGGACTAGAAGACCTCCGAGGTCCCTTCCAACTCTGTTATTCTGTTATATCTGGATGAAAGGAACCGAAGAGAGCAGGGAATGAATTGTGAGGAAGTTCTCATGAAGTTTCATGAGTTTGGGACAACCTCTGGCCAATGCTTTGTGATCTGCCCCTTTGGTTTAGATCGAGTCATGAGGCTTGGCAAACTCAGGAAACAAGAATGGGTGTTGAGTTTCTGGAATGTTCTTTATTCCCAGTCAAATACCGCAAGAGATTCTTGAAAGGCTCCCAAAGTAATTCTCCCACACGATTTATATCTAGCGTAATGAAGGTGGAGCTGCTCCGAGTCTCTTTCTCGTACTTCTCTCTTTTTCATACTTCTTCAAGAGTCGCTCTTGTAATGACCCAGTTTCCTCCCTTAATTGCCTTGGTGTCTCCTCAGCCTTCCGGTTTGCTTAGAGCTCCATCAGAAATTATTTCTGAAGACAGGTTGAACGTTCTTCTGAAAGAATATTTAACTATTATGCAAAAATCGCCTGATGGACTACCTGCCAGCCCAGGGGAGTGTGGAAGAAAAGGAGAAGTAGTGATAGCAAGCATCTAGTCCCTTTGCTTTAGAGCACAAGCGAGGAAACACAATTTGTATGGACTTCCTTTCGTAGATTTGAATGTCACAAGTTAACAACTACAGTACAAACCCTTGAGCACTAAGACAGGACCTCCCCAGCCTTCACCTATTGAGGAGTTCATTAAGGTGGAGTTCCTTTGAAGCTTTGGAATTTCGTTCTCCTAGACTGGTTGCTCGGCAGATTAAGAATCTCTTTTTTTTATAAGGCAATATTGACTATAAATAATAATAATAATAATAATAATAACAAGAAGAAGAAGAAGAAGAAGAAGAAGAAGAAGAAGAAGAAGAAGAAGAAGAAGAAGAAGAAGAAGAAGAAGAAGAAGAAGTTGGAAGGGACCTTGGAGGTCATCTAGTCCAACCCCCTGCTAAGGTAGGAAACCCTATACCATTTCAGACAAATGGCTGTCCAGTCTCTTCTTAAAAACTTCCAGTGTTGGAGCATTCACCACTTCTGGAGGCAGGTTGTTCTACTGGTTAGTTGTTCTAACTGTCAGGAAGTTTCTCCTTAGTTCTAGGTTGCTTCTCTCCTTGACTAGTTTCCATCTGTTGCTTCTTGTCCTGCTTTTGGGTGCTTTGGAGAATAGCCTGGCTCCCTCTTCTTTGTGGCAGCCCCTGAGATATTGGAACACTGCTATCATGTCACCCCTCACCCTTCTCTTCATTAAACTACACATACCTAATTCCAGCAACCGTTCCCTATATGTTTTAGCCTCCAGTCCCCCAATCATCTTTGTTGCTCTTCTCTGTACTCTTTCTAGAGTCTCAACATCTTTTTTGCATCGTGGTGACCAAAACTGGATGCAGTATTCCAGGTGTGGCCTTACCAAGGCATTGTAAAGTGGTATTAGTACTTCACGCGATCTTGATTCTATCCCTCTGTTAATGCAGCCTAGCACTGTGTTGGCTTTTTTGGCAGCTGCAGCACACTACTGGCTCATATTGAAGTGATTGTCCACTAGGACTCCGAGATCTCTCTCACAGTTACTACTATTGAGCAAGGTACCACCTATACTATACCTGTGCATTTGATTTTTCCTGCCTAAATGTAGAACTAAATGTTGGGAAACTGCCAGCTAGGCTGGAAGGAGGAGTTAAGTGGGGACCTAGCTTGGAATCCTTGTACAGCTGCAAACAACGTAAGCTTGACTTCCCCCAAGATCCTTGAGCCTTACTTGGTCGTTCCCAGGGGAAGGCAAGCAGTCTGGAAAGATTCTTGTAACACAGGTGGTAGAACAATAAAATTGCTCACTTTCACTCTTCACGAGGGGCTCTGGTTGCAATCAATGTCAATGACTAATCCGCTACATGTACATAGAGATATCTTTCCACTCACCCATTGCGCAATCTCTTCTCGTTGATTTCTTTATAAGCACTTCTATGGCTGGCCAACTCCAGCCAGGTGGACTCCCAAAATGAATTGAGAAAGCGCCATCCTACCTGGATCCTGCAAAGGAGTGGCAGTCCTGGTAGTAGATGACCAAGGAGTTCAATTCAGCCCTGGTCTTGTGTCCTGGAGCAACTGGTAGACAGCCAAGAAGAAGGTGCCATTGTATAATTGACCCACTGCGATAATAACCGTCATCATCTTGGCGCTTGGCGATGTCAAAGCTAGGATTAAGTCAGCATAATGGCTACTTCTCCTGTAATAAGGGCAGGGACATCTCTCATCAGCAGAAACATCAAAAAACCTTCAAAGATCACCCAATAGTGACTGGATGACCAACACACAACTGGAAGTACTTGTCACTTTCCTAATGGATCTAACGGAACGTAAAATCAAGACCTGTTCTCCAGTAGGCCATGGTGTAGGAAACAGAATAAAGGATTCCCAGCTTGAGTAGGGGGTTGGACTAGAAGACCTCCAAGGCCCCTTCCAGTTCTATTCTATTCTATTCTATTCTATTCTATTCTATTCTATTCTATTCTATTCTATTCTATTCTATTCTATTCTATTCTATTCTATTCTATTCTTATTTCTGTTCTGTTCTGTTTGTTCTGTACTGTTCTGTTCTTTAAGAGGCCATGGTGGAATAAATTTTGTAATGTAAGAGCAATTTTAGCATGGAAGCCATGATCCAGATTGGTGTTGGGCTTCCGTACACCAGATGCGTTCGGAAAGGCCAGATAGAGTTACAGGCAGTCCTTGAACTTAACGAACCCAATTCTACCCAAAAGTTATGTTGCTAAGTGAGACATTTGGGAAATGAATTTTGCCCCATTTTACGAAGTTTCTTGCCACCGTTGTTAAGTGAATCACTTCAGCTGTTAATACAGTAACAGGTTTGTTAAGGGAATCCAGCTTCCCCCTTGTCTTTGCTTGTCAGAAGATTGCAAAAGGTGGACACATGACCCCGGGACACTGCGACCGTCATAAATATGAATCAGTTGCCCCAAGCATCTGGATTTGAAACACATGACCGTGGGGAATGCCTCAACGGTCATAAGTTGAAAAATGGTCATAAGCAGTGGCAGGATTCAGCCAGTTCACAACACTTTGGCAGAACTGGTAGCTAATTTTTTGTTGCCGAGGCCCAGAACGGACTTCCGGAAGCGGCATCCACACAGAGAACTGGTTGTTGACCTATTTGAATCCCACCACTGGTCATACGTCACTTTTTTCAGTTCCGTTGTAACTTCAGACGGTCACTAAATGAACCCTTGTAGGTTGAGGCCTACCCGTATTCTATAAATTGGATTCACACACTGAGCAGAAGTTTGGATTTTAAGGCGATAGGGATAGAAATAGTAACAGCTGCAGCAATTTATACTTATTTTGTTTGTGTGCAGAACAAGAGAACAGCCTAAATGTTGTCTGCTAACTCTGCAATCCTGTGTTTCAGATATTATTTTATGTGTATTTCCGCTTAATACATTAATCTATCTATAATTATGGCATTTCCTTGCGCCTTGAGTCTTATCGACAATGTGCGGTGTTTCATACAAACTATAAAACATTGAGTTGATTAAAATGAATCACCCGTTAAACTCTGATCGCCTTTAACATGCCATAAACCCATTATGGTTTAATGCTGTCAACTAACATGAAGATCCTTTTGGAGTCTGGATTTTTTTCCCTCGTAAGTTGAATGTAGTGTAAGTTCAATTTTAATTTTTATTGATTAAAAAAAAATTATGTCACAACAAAAACATCTCCACCGTGCTGTAGATTTAGGCGGGAAAACTGAAGGCCTGGCGCTGTTTACTGTTTACTTACAAGGCAATAAAATTTCCAGCAATGCCCATTTGGAAAAGCAAGCCCGAATCTTGCATCGTTAAATAACACTCCTTTATTTAGATTAAATGGTGTTTTTATCCCGTTTAGTGGAATTACGAAACCGATGCCTTCGGCTTGTTAAACCTGTGTTTAACGAGGTGTCCAGCCATCAGCTGGCCCCCATTCCTTCCAGGAAAGTCTGCTTTTCAGATGATGAATTTGCTCCAGCTCCGGAATCCTTAATTGGGTTTAATTGGCCACCACAAAGTTCCTCTCTCTATCTCCCAGGAAGGATTTCCCCTCAAACGGTGACAAATTAGTAGAGCTGCATCCATGCAAATGTTCCACAAGGAAGAATCAGAGGTGACGTTTAGGATTAATCTAAATAATAAATCTAATCTAAAGTCATAAAAGAGCCAAGGTTGCCTAACCCTGGCCTAGGCCTAGGCCGCTTTGTGACTTGTGGACTTCAACTCCCAGAATTTCTGAGCCAGCCCTGCTGAGGGGAAAGGGAGAGGTTTCCAAGCTGAGCCATACTGACTCAGGAATTCTGGGTGTTAAGTAGTGGGCCCTTGGGTGCAGGAATGACGACACGAGGCTGAGTACAGGATAACTCATACTTTATTCTTACTAGAACTGTACTGAAACTTGGGCTGCAACCAGCCGCAATATATAGTCTAGACCCTAGGGGGCAGCCAATAGGTTTGAACCCACTCTTGCCGCCTGGGGCTAGCCAATTGCAGGACAGGAGACAGCTAGTCTGGGTTGCTGGAGAGCCGTTAGCTGCTCCAGCAACGTACGTGGTGTATCACGTGTAACACTGGGAGTTGAAGTCCACGAGTCATAAAAGAGCCAAGGTTGCCTACCCCTGGCCTAGATGAAATTTGCCTAGATTTCTTTCAGCATTTCATGTTGCTTCATGATTTATAGCACCGCATCCTGAATTATCTTCGAGGGCGGCTTCCAGAAGTTGGACAGCTTGGGGGGGGAAGCATTACGAAACTCTGGAATCTCAGGTTACGAGGTGGCTTCTCACGCCCCGTGAGTAGGAACTCGAGAAGAATCTTAACCTGTTTAGAGGATTCTGCACTGAGACAATTGCCTGCTTGGTGAGTATGATTTTAATACTTTATCCCATAGGCACTTGCACGAATTTAATTTTTTTTCCCCCTCGGCTGTCCAACTTCTGGAAACCGCCCCCGAAGATGATCCATGGTGCAGTGCCATAAATCATGAAGTAACAAGTGACACGAAATGCCGAAGGAAACCTAGGCAAATTTCATCTCGGCCTTTTATGGGTGGAAAGAGAAAAGTGAGAATGGGAAGCTATAATTGGATTTCACTTTAATTTCACGAAGTCTTGGCGGGAACGATCATGACTGCTATTGATCATAGATCATTTACAGCTAATTCTCCGGGATGGACTTAAATTGGAGGGAAGGCGCTGAATGTATTTGTCTTGAGTGCTGGTTGATGGTGACAGTAGCAATTTGGAGGCCGGATAAAAAGAAGAGGCCTTAATTTCCTCAGCTGTTTGAGGGAAGACGTCATCTAACGCTGAGCGGGTGTCAAAGGAACGCAGGAAACCTTGGAGATGCAGGTAGCCCTTGACGGACGGCCACACGAGAGCCCAACTTTTCTGTTGCTAAGCCAGACAGTTGTTGAGTGAGTTTTGCCCGATTTTATGACCTGTCTTGCCATAGTCGTGAAGTGAATCCCTGCAGCTGTTAAATTAGTCACACGGTCGTGAAGTGAATCTGGCTTCCCCCGTTGACTTTCCTTGTCAGAAGGTTGCAGAAGGTGAATCACATGGCCTTGGGACACTGCGATGGACCACCCACAACTCCAGGAGGCAAGGCATTCCATTGACTAATCATTCTCACTATCTCTTCCTCCTCCTCCTCCTCCTCCTCCTCCTCCTCCTCCTGTTCTTCTTCCTCCTCTCCTTCTTCTCCTCCTCCTCCTCTCCTTCTCCTCCTCTTCTCCCCCTCTTCCTCCCTCTCCTCTTCTTCCTTCACCTTCCCCTCCTCCCCTCCTCCTCTCCGTCTCCTCCTCCTCCCCCTCCTCCTCCCCCTCTTCCTCCTCCTCTTCCTCCCCCTCTTGCCCTCCTCTTCCTCCTCCTCTTCCTCCACCCGTCCTCCTTCTCCTCCTCCTCTTCCTCCTCCCCTCCTCCTCCTCTTCCTCCATCCCTCCTCCTCCTCCTCTTCCTCCTCTTCCTCCTCCTCCTCTTCTTCACCCTCCTCCTCCTCTTTATCCCCCTTCTCCTGTTCCTCCCCTCCTCCTCCTCCTGTTCCTCCCCTCCTCCTCCTCCTCTTCCTCCACCCCTCCTCCTCCTTCTTTTCCTCCTCCTTGCTTTAGTAAGCAGGCGAGACAGCGAGTTAACAGTTTAACTCTTTATTCAGAACCAGGCGAACAACATAAGAACATGACATCTATTTATACTGGCAGCTGTCGGCAGTTTGACCAATCAGGGGTGAGTTCGTTCCCGCTCCGTTTGTTTCCGCCAATCGGGGCCGTCAGGGTTTGACAGCTCGGAGCTGTCATCGGTAGCGCGTGTTGAGCTGTCAGTCGGTTGGCGCCTGCGCAGTTCCGCCCGGCAGCTTTTGACAGCTGTCAAAAGCTGCCGCGGCTTTTACCTCAGCCCTGTTAACTTCTATTATAACACAACGTGTGAATACATAACAATAAGTAAATACACAACACCCCTTACCCCTCCCTCTGATTGAGTTGATGTTTCCCCAACTGTTTCTTTTTCGGGTTTCCCGATTCGAAGTCTTTTAGGTAGGTGGGAGGTCTTTTTATTCTTTCGGAGCGCCGGGGGGTTGTCTCGGTTGGTTGTTCCTTTTCCCCAGGGGCTTCTAGGTCTGGCTCAGGGGGCAGGGGGCATGGCTCCGAAGGTTCCGCGTCGCTTGGGGCGGGGTGTTGAAGTGGTATATTTCGATCGGGGGGATTTTGGCGTGCAAGACTTTGCGGCGGTGCTTCTGTCAGCATTTCGTCGTTACCCCTTCCCCCTATGTTTTGAGGACTGCGACGCCGAAGTTGGTCGATGTGTCTGCGGATATGGATATTATGTCCAATGTCTATGATGTATGATAGGGGGCCTGTTTGTTCAATGACCACCCCCTGTGTCCATTTGTTGCCCCCCCCGTAATTCCTCGCCCAGACAGCTTGCCCTGTGTTGAGAGTTCTATGTTGGAGGGGTGGTTCTGGGTCTGGAGGGGATCTGTCAGGATGTAGACGGTCTAGTCTGGTAGTTAATCTTTTGCCCCAGCGGAGCTCTGCTGGAGACTTCCCAGTAGTTGTGCATGGGGTGGTGTGTTGTGATAAAAGGAATTGAGCCAATCTTCAGTGCCAATTGCCGGAGATGATTTTCCACAGTGCCTCTTTGGTTGATTTCACCATCACCTCTGCCAAGCCGTTCGTCGATGGGTGAAAAGGAGCCGTGGTGGTGTGCCTAATAGAGTTCGCCGTTGTGAAACTCTGGAATTCGTAGGAGGTAAATTGGGGGCCGTTATCGGAAACTATAACATCTGGAAGCCCATGTGTTGCGAACAACCCCCTTAAAACTTGTATTGTGGCTGCTGAAGTCGTGCTAGTCACTGGTGCCACCTCTAGCCATTTCGAATAGCTATCCACGACTATTAAGAATGATTGTCCCTGGAATGGACCTGCATAATCTATGTGGATACGAGACCAGGGTGTCTTTGTAGTTTCCCATCTGTGTATGGGAGCATGTGGCTGGGCGGCTCTAACAAGTTGGCAGGAATAGCAGCCGGCTACATGTGTTTCAATCTGCTTATCTAATCCTGGCCACCAGACATAGCTTCTGGCCAGAGCCTTCATCTT
The DNA here is from genome assembly GCF_947247035.1 of Vipera ursinii. Classification (NCBI taxonomy): domain Eukaryota; kingdom Metazoa; phylum Chordata; class Lepidosauria; order Squamata; family Viperidae; genus Vipera; species Vipera ursinii. The sequence goes on from NC_139521.1 coordinate 73,737,078, forward strand.
GACGGTACCAGGGTGCCCCTCGTGGAGGCTCTCTAACACCTTGAGTCTGTGTTTGTCGGGTATGATTACCCTGCTGCCCCATAGTAGACACCCTTGATGGGTGGATAATTCCTTTTGCTTTAAAATATAAGGTTGGAATTCTGGGTCTGGGGGTGTGTATTGCCAGCCAGACGTGACATAGCCTAAGACTCTGCCTAAAATTTTGTCTGCAGCAGTGGCTGCAGAGATGTCTTTAACAGATAATGGGCATTCTGGTAGGTCTGAGATAGCCAGTATTCTTCCAGCTGGTGCTGGGTCTGGGTCGACTATTGGTTGGGGCAGTCTGCTAAGGCCATCAGCATGGCCCATGGATTTCCCTGGCTTGTATTCCAAGTTGTATGAATAGGCTGACAGAAAGGTAGACCATCTCAGGATGCGGGGAGATAATATTTGTGGTGTTAGTTTGTTTACTGTAAAAAGTCCTAACAGGGGCTTATGGTCAGTAAAAATGGTAAAGGGTCGGCCGTATAGGTAGTCATGAAATTTTTTTACGCTAGCTACTATAGCTAAAGCCTCCTTGTCAATCTGAGCGTAATTACGCTCAGGTTTTGACAGCGTTCTGGAATAGAACGCTACAGGTGTCTGTGTCCCCTCTTTAGTTAAGTGGCTTAGGACCGCTCCGATGCTGTAGGGGGAGGCATCGCAAGCCAGACATAAGGGCAGCTGTTCGTTATATAGGGCTACTGTTGTATTGCTGGAGAGTAAGTTTTTTAATAGATTAAAACTTTTATCATGCTCAGATGACCAAGTCCAGGGTTTGCCTTTGTCTAATAGCCTATGTAAGGGTTCAGCAATGGAGGCTTTATGAGGCAGGAAGGTATGATAAAAGTTAACTAACCCTAGGAAGGCTTGAAGTTCTTGTTTATTTTTAGGGGTTGGTGCTGTTTTAATAGCTTTAATTTTTGTTTCAGTGGGGTGAATTCCTTTAGCGTCTATTTTAAAACCTAAGAACTCTGTTGAGGGCACCCCGATGGAGCATTTGTCTCGTTTTAATTTGAGACCAGCCTCCCTGAACCTAAGGAGCACCTTTGTTAATTTGTCAGCTAGGTCTTTTTCTGATTCCCCTGCAATTAGGACGTCGTCAAAATATGGACAGACCCCGGGGATCCCTTTAAGTGTTTTTTCCATGATTTCCTGGAAGATCCCCGGGGCTGCAGAGATGCCGAATTGAAGGCGGTTAATTTTAAATGCTCCCTTGTGGGTGACGATTGTCTGAGCTAAAGCGGTGTCAGGGGTGACAGGCAGCTGTAAATACGCCTGCGCCAAGTCTAACTTGGCAAATATGGCGCCTGACTTAATGGCCGCGAGGATGTCTTTGACAGCCGGGACCGGGTAGGCATGTGCATTTAATGCGAGGTTGAGGGTCGCTTTATAATCGGCACATAATCTTATTTGGCCATTTGGCTTAACTGGGGTCACTATGGGTGTCTCCCACTCAGCCCCTTCTACCGGTTCTAGGACTCCTAAGATAGTTAATCGGTCTAGCTCAGCTTCTATTTTTTCCCTCAAGGCGAAGGGAACTCTTCTTGCCTTGATTCTGACAGGCATTACATTAGGGTTTAGTTTAAGTGATACGGGCGGTCCAGTGTACTTCCCTAGCGAGCTGTCAAAGACGTCCGCGAATTGAAGGCAGACGGATTCTAAGTTTGACAGCTGAATGGCGTTGACACCTGTCAACGCTATCCCTAGTGCCTCAAACCAGTCTAGTCCTAGCAGGCTGATTCTGTTTTCTTGGGTCACAAGAATAGGGAGGGATCCTTTAAATTGTTTGAACTCCACGGGGACGGAAGCCTTTCCCCGGAGTTTAATGGGCGTTTTCTGGAAGTCAGCTAGGCGGAGTTTGGTGGGTCGAAGGGCGGGCCGTTTTCTACTTTGGTTACAAATGTCCCTGTAGGTTTGCCACGAAATGAGTGAGACGGAGGACCCAGAGTCCACTTCCATCTCACAGGGGATTCCATGCATTAGAACGTCCACCTTGACTTTGGGCTTAAGAGTGCTGTGGACTGTGTATTCCCCCACCCTTCCCCTCACATTAAGCACTAGGGGTTTAGGACTGTGCCTGGCTCTGGGTGTGTGTTGGCTCATACCTGCGGGTGTCACCTCCAGTTCATGCAGATTTTCTCGGCTCCGGCTGCGGCACACGGCTTTGAGGTGACCTGTCTTTCCGCACCCATGGCATTTGGCACTGCGGAACCGGCACGTTGCTCTCGGGTGGCTTCCGCCGCAGCTGGCACACTTAGCCCTGTTTGGCTGGAAGTTAGCGCCCCTCTGATTGTTGGCAGGCCCCCCTCGGTAGTTGCGTTGCAGCCTGAGCTTTTCGAACCGCCGCTGTACCGCGTCGATGTCCATGGAGACGTCGTCATCTTCGGGACCGCTGAACCCGCCGTCCTCCTGGTGCACGGACCCACTGGGCCCGCTGTCAGGTGAACATCGGTTGTCACTGTGGCAGTCCTCGTATGCAATGACTTCCCTCGCCACATCGGTCATTGTCATTTCTGGCTTGGCGATCAGCTTCTTCCTCAGCCGTTCGTCTTTGAGCCCTATGACGATCTGGTCCCGGATTCGGTCTTCTAAGTCCGGGAACCGACACCGTCGTGCGGCGTGTCTGACCCGGGTTATGAAGTCATTTGCTGGCTCGTCAGGAAGCTGTAGTTTTCGGGCGAAATTTACTCTCCAGAAGAGTTCTGACTTGATGGGCATGAAGTATTTGCTCAGCCCCTCGGTAAGGTCGGCGTAGGAGATAGTGGCGATCGGCTCAGGGGTGAAGATTCCCACAGCGGCATCATATACGGCAGGCCCGCTGAGCCAGAGGAGGGCGGCTGCCTTGGCCCGGTCGTCCGTAATCTTCTTAACCACCAGGTACCCTTCTACCTGGCCCAGATGAGACTCCCAGCCTTCTGAGTGGCGGGTATTGAATTCTCGAATGTGGCCATGGTTCGTCATGCTGTCTGTAACTGTGGGTGCCGCTGCTTGCGTTGAAGGGAAGTTCGGCTTCCGAGTGACTTCAGCGAGTGACCAGCTCAGCTAAGGGAAAAAATCTCTTCTCCCCTTAGGTAGTGACTTCAGCTTAGGCAAGCAGGCATCCCACCTTCGTCGCCAGTGCTTTAGTAAGCAGGCGAGACAGCGAGTTAACAGTTTAACTCTTTATTCAGAACCAGGCGAACAACATAAGAACATGACATCTATTTATACTGGCAGCTGTCGGCAGTTTGACCAATCAGGGGTGAGTTCGTTCCCGCGCCGTTTGTTTCCGCCAATCGGGGCCGTCAGGGTTTGACAGCTCGGAGCTGTCATCGGTAGCGCGTGTTGAGCTGTCAGTCGGTTGGCGCCTGCGCATTTCTGTCAAAAGCTGCCGCGGCTTTTACCTCAGCCCTGTTAACTTCTATTATAACACAACGTGTGAATACATAACAATAAGTAAATACACAACACTCCTCTTCCTCCCCTTCTCCTCCTTCTCCTCTTCCATCATCATCTGATTTAGCCTCCAGCTTACTGAGCTCTGTAGCCAGCTTGTGTAGCCTGCATTTGCTTACGTAATTTATCCTGATCACTATCTTCTTTAGGATTCAGGTCCCTAACACCGCCGCCTAAAACTCAGCGACTCTGAAGCCAGTCTCACAGAGATGCATTAGCGTGCAGGAGAGTGCACTGAAAAATGTTTTTCCCAAGCCTCTCCCGCTGATTAAAGGAAGGCAACAGGAGGCAAATCCACAAACCCCACATTCGGCATCTATGTTGATCTGCCTGGCGAGACAGCTTCCATTCTTGGCTTTCCCCGGCGATTTCCTTCCTGTTGCTTCCCGCCACATTCGTTGTGCGCAAAGGCCGTCTCGGGGAGCCCTTCAAGCTCAAGGTGGGCACCTGAAGAACAGTCACGTGGCCCAATTATTCTTTTTCTTCTTCCGCGGCGTGGGAGGTCAGCCCAAAGAAAAGATCCTCATCTTAAGAAGAGTCTTTATATTTAGCCCAGAGAGACAAAGCAGGAGCGTGTAAGTCATGTCTTTTATTAGCAACGGCCCACTTTCTTCCAACAGGAAGAAAAAGTGATGTGTATTGTGGGAAGAATCCAGAGAAAGAAATATTTTAGGAAATATTAAAAAGGCAGAATAATATATTTCCCCAAAGGATCTTAAAGGCAGAACCCTCCCCCCCCTCACCCCCCCAAGTTTCTCTGCCCCAAACAAAACCAGGTCTGCAGAAATGGAGATGTGATCATCTTGTCAGAAAGACTGGAGCCAGGAAGCTGATGGGATTAGAAAGACAAAGACCCCTAGACTCAAGAATCCCTCACACCAAACAATCCAACACAGGGACATAGTCATCAGCCACGCCCCCAGGGAAGCAGGATATGACCTTTGGGACATAATAGGATTAATCCCACCACCATCAGAATACCAGAAAGGCACACTCAGACTCAGGTTAAAGTTCATGCCACAGGAACAACTCCAAACAAAAGCCCAAGGAGGTATAAAAACCCACCATTCTATGCTACATGTGGTCAGTTGTTTTTCCCAGGGCAATCTCTCTCCTCTTCAATAAACTGCAACCGTCTTTCCAAAGCAGACCCCATGTTGTTTATTCCAAGCTTGGATTGAACCCTGATGAAGTTTTTTCTTTCAACAGTATAATCAATATGCAGCTGGAAGAGGTGAAAGACCAGGCTGGAGAGGAGGAGAAAGAGAAAGAGAAAGAGAAAGAGAAAGAGAAAGAGAAAGGGGGAGGAGGGGGAGGGGGAGGGGGAAGAGGAGGAGGAGAAAGGGGGATGAAGAGGAGGAGAAGGAAAAGGAGAAAAAAGGAGAGGAGGAAGAGGGAGAGAAAAGAGGGAGAAGGAGTAAGAGGAGAAGGAGAAGGAGAAAGGGGGAGGAGGAGGAGGAGGAGGAGAAGGAGGAGGAGGAGAAGGAAAGGAGGGAGAGAAGAGGAGAAGGAGAAAGGGGGAGGAGGAGGAGAAGAAGAAGGAAAGAAGGAGGGAGAGAAGAGGAGGAAGAGAAAGGAGGAGGAGGGGAAGGAGGAAGAGGATGAGGAAGGTCATTGTAATCCAGTCCTTTGAACTGGGAGGCAATTGTTGGATTAAGTCATTACCCCCAAAGAGGACAGATCATATTTGTACCAGGTGATCAAAATTTGGGCCCTCGGCAACCGTACGTATTTGCAGCGGTTGCAGCATCCCTGAAGACGTGATCCCCGTTTGCAACGACTGTGGTAAAAAGATCGCAAAATCAGGGGTGATTCACTTAAGAACTGCCGGGCTTAGCCTTGCAAATTCTGATTCATCGACTGAGAACTAGCTATAGGTAAAGGTAAAGGTTCCCCCGCACATGCGTGCTAGTCGTTTCCGACTCTAGGGGCCGGTGCTCATCTCCGTTTCAAAGCCGAAGAGCCAGCGCTTGTCCGAGGACGTCTCCGTGGTCATGTGGCCGGCATGACTAGACGCCAAAGGCGCACAGAACGCTGTTACCTTCCCACCATAGTGGTCCCTATTTTTCTACCTGCCTTTTTACGTGCTTTCGAACTGCTAGGTTGGCAGAAGCTGGGACGAGTAACAGGCGCTCACTCTGTTACGCGGCAGTCGGGATTCGACAAGCCAAACTGCCGACCTTCTGATCGACAAGCTCAGCGTCCTAACCCACTGAGCCACCGCGTCCCTCTGAACTAGCTTTACTCAAGTTTAATTTTGGGAGAAGAACCAGTCTCCATAATCCAGCTATTTTCCAGGTGAAATTGGCTTCTACCTTCCAAAAAAAGGATGGCCGTTAATTGTAAGCAGTGTGGTCATTAAGATCCAGGACAAAATAGTTGTTGTTGCTGTTGTTGTTGTTGTTGTTGTTGTTAGCATTATCAAAATAGAGAGAAGCAGACTTTGCAACTCGTTATGCTATTTTATTTTTGTTTGTTTTTAGAGCTTCTTCCTCAAATCTCTTAACTGAGTCACCCATCTGGAATATGTCTTTTCCTATTAGATCATTATCTCCTGGCTCTCAAGCGGCCAGGTGTTCTGTTGTTTACTCGCAGCCCAAAAGAGACACACTTTGCGATTCCAACATCAGCCGGCTGTTAAAAGTTTGCATCTGTTGAACTCGGGTGCTTGGAATAGAATTCTTGGAATGTATTTCCTTGAGTCCTCAGGTTCCCAAAGTTAAAAGAAAAATATGTTCTGAATATTCTGGACCCCACTAGTGAAATCTGCCATGCTTTAGGTAAATCTGAGGTATGTTTTATTTTATTTTTTATTTTAGAGCAAGTTTAGTCTAGTGGTTAAGCACTGGCCTAGAAAGTGGGAGACAATGAGTTCTAGTTCCTGCTTAGGAACGAAAGCCAGCTGGGTGACTTTGAGCCAATCACCAGGAGACAGTGAGTTCTAGTTCCACCTTAGGCATGAAAACTGACTGGGTGACTTTGAGCCAATCACCAGGAGACAGTGAGTTCTAGTCCCACCTTAGGCATGAAAACTGACTGGGTGACTTTGAGCCAATCACCAGGAGATGGGAGTTCTAGTTCCACCTTAGGCATGAAAACTGACTGGGTGACTTTGAGCCAATCACCAGGAAACAGTGAGTTCTAGTCCCGACTTAGGCATGAAAGCTGACTGGGTGACTTTGAGCCAATCACCAGGAGACAGTGAGTTCTAGTCCCACCTTAGGCATGAAAACTGACTGGGTGACTTTGAGCCAATTACCAGGCAACCATGAGTTCTAGTCCTGACTTAGGCATGAAAGCTGACTGGATGACTGTGGGCCAGTCCCTCTCTTTCAACCTAACCCACTTCACAGGGTTGTTGTTGTGGAGGAAAATAATAGGAGAAAGGTGAGTCGGATATATTCCCCACATTATGAGTTATTTGTAAAAATAATAAAGGCGGGATAGATATAAATAACATATTTTTAAAAAATATTTTAAATAATTATATATCCACCCACTTTATATTCCGCTGTGGGGGAGTCCCAATCAAGAGTTAAAATTATATCAATAATAAAACAACATTAATCTATATGAAAACTATTAATATTACGTACATTACAAAGAAATAAGATTGAGCTTCTGACATGCAGTTACCTCATCCTATCCCAGCACTTTGGAAAAAAGCCGAGTTTATGCATTCAAGGTTAACACAGGAAGTTCTCCATGGATTTCAACAGGAATATGATTTACCAAAGTAGACATTATGCAGAACAAACAGGAAGCAATTCAAGTGCTCTAAAATCTATTATTCCTTTTTTTGCAAAATCCTCAGAATAGACTTTGCATTTGGGAAAGATATAATTGTAAAACCGAAGAATTCCAAAACAAACGACCTCAAAATATTTCTTTTAATTAAAAATGATATAGCGGTAGGTTTGCTTTGCGGTGCTAGGAATTTATTATGTTTCTGAAAAGTAGGTACTAACGAATTGTTGCCTAGAGCAACATAATGTGGATTTTCCAGTGTTGTTTGGAAAAAAAAAAGCCACAATCATACCTGCAATGCAACATAACTAAGCATTGGAAGAATTAAACGGAGAGCAAAAGCAGATTTTAAACGTGAGATTTATCAATGACACAATATACAGGTGGTCCTTGACATACGACTCTAAATGGGACTAGGAGTTGTTCAGTGAATCATGTTCAATTTTATGACTTTTTTAGGGGGCATGGTTGTTAAATGAATCGATGCAATGGTTAAGTTAAAGAGCCTTGGTGGAGTAGTGGGCTAATGCCTCCTTAAGTAACACCAGCTGCCTGCAATTAGTGCAGGTTCGCATCCCACCAGGCTCAAGGTTGACTCAGCCTTCCATCCTTCCCAGGTAGGTAAAATGAGGACTCAGATTGTTAGGGGCAATTAAGCTGGCTTTGTAAAAATGCCGCTTGGGGTGCGTGTGAAAGCCCTAATAAGCAGGCATATACATAGAATGAAGGCTACTGCTAAGCTTGTAAGCCGCCCTGAGTCTTTGGAGAAGGGCGGGATATAAATGGAATTTTTTTTAAAAAAGTAAATTGTGTGGTCATTAAATGAATCCAGATTATCCCATTGACTTTGCTTTTTCAAAGCCCTCTGGGAAGTTTGCAATTGGTGTTCACATGATCCCAGGATACAGCAACTGTCATAAATACAGAGGAGTTACCAAGCTCTTGAATTTCGATCACAGGATCATGGGAAAGCTGCGATGGTTGTAACTATGAGGACTATAGGTAGCTCACTTAATGATTGTTCAAAGTTACAACGGCACTGAAAAAAGTGACTTATTTTTCACACCGATGACCTTTGCAGCATCCCCCTGGTCACATGATCAAAATTCAGATGCTTGTCAACGGACTCACACTTATGACAGACGCAGTGTCCTGGGGTCACGTGATCCCCTCTTGCGACCTTCAGACAAACAAAATCAATGGGGAAGCCAGATTCACTTAACAGTTTTGTGGCTAATTTAACAACTGCAGTGATTCACTTCACAAATGTGGCAAGGAAATGTTGTGATTCCTTGCCAGCCCGTGGATCTGGCAGCTGAGTCTGAGGACTCAAAGGAGGAGGAGGAAGGGCTTGGACTGACATCAGAGTCAGAGGAAGGCTCTGAGGAGCTCCAAGACTTACAGTCAGATGAGGAGCCTGGCCCCTCTACTCGCGCTCAGGCTGAGACACAGCTGTGCTGGGAGTCTGAGTTGGACAGTGATGAAGCACAGCTGGGACAAATCCAGGATGCATGAAAGTGCCGGCAAGAAAAGCGAGTAGGACAGAGGGATGCAATGGGGCGGCTCCAAAGCCAAAGGAGAAGGCATTAGGAAGCCACGCCTTGGCTGAATTATAAAAGGGGAGATGTGGGAGGTGCTGGTTGCTGAAGGCAACTGTTTGTGTTGAGGATCAAGTTTCTGTAAACTGTGTTTGTTTGCCTTGGACATTGACTCAGGTCTGTGAATAATAAAAGGAGTTTGGGTTTTTCCTGCAGTTCCTGCCTTGTTGATTGGAAGAGGGGATTTCTCCTTGTGAGCATAACAAGGACTCACGTAGGCTGGGACAGAACAGGAAAGTCGTAAAAATGGGGCAACCTCAATTTTGGGCTCGACTGGGGTCATAAGCCAAGGACGACACCTTTCGTTGTAAGTCCCTTTTTTCACCACTGTGGTTACAACTGAATGGTTGCTAAATGAATTCCTGCAAGTCCATATGCCAGCCCAGGGACATACAGAAACAAATGTGCAATCGTTATTTGCACACCTAAGAATTACTACTCTCATGCACAAACACACCAAACTGCACCATCAGAGGGCCACCTCGTTTTTTGCCTCCATCGTGCATGTCTGAAAAAGTGGCCAGAGATGTCATCACCATATTGCAGCCACCATCCGAGGAGATTCCCACGTTCTCTTCATGATGGATGGGGAATTAGACACCCAATGTGGGAAAAAAATCATTCCTTAGGAAGAGACATTACTTCCGCCTGGAGCGCAATGGCTCAAGTGGTTGGAACGCTGGGCAGGAGGTTAGCAAACCCCGCATTTGAGACCTGAGTGCTTCTGTAGGGCGGGGTTGAGCTCTCGTCCTTTGCTTCAGCTCCTGCTGGAGACGTGAAAGTAGTCCCCAGCTGGGCATCCTCAGGAAAACGGTGATATGTCGGTTAATTATGATGATTAGTGGACTGGAGGCTAAAACATATAAAGAATGGTTGTCAGAATTGGGTATGCCTAGTTTAAGTAACAACAACAACAACAAGTCAACAACAATAACAATAACAACCAGGACCAGCTGGTAAGTTGCTGCAAGAAGATCGCACAGACTGACTACCAGCAGCGGCATGACAAAGTAGCAACAATGGTGCACTGGAAGATCTGCAAGAAATATCATTTGCCCGCAAGCAACAACTGGTGGGACCATAAAATAGAGAAAGTCATAGAGAATGATAAAGTTAAACGGCTCTTGGACTTTAGAATTCAAACAGACAAGCACCTGCAACATAACACCCCGGAGTTAACAATTGTCGATAAGAAAGACAAAAAAGTCTGGATAATTAATTAATTAATTAATTAATTAATTAATTAATTTAGATTTGTATACCGCCCTTTCCCGAAGGACTCAGGGAGGTTTACAGGGTAATTAAAACAAGAAATACAAAAGTTAAAAACGATTTAAAAAAATTACAACAGTCCCTGAAAAAGTAAAAGCCCCCAATTAAAATTAAAATTAAAATTCTCAGCCTGGGTCAGAGAGCTCGATAATGGACATGGCTGTGCCTGGAGACAGCAGAATAGACGAGAAAGAACTGGAGAAGATAACAAAATACAAAGACCTACAAATAGAAATAAAAAGACTATGGCAAAGGCAAGCAAGGGTGGCACCAATAGTAACAGGCGCCTTGGGTGCCATCCCAAAACAACTGGAGCACCGCTTGAACACCATCGGCATTGATAAATTTGCCATCAGTCAATTGCAAAAGGCAGCCTTACTAGGAGCTGCTTCCAATCCTGTGACGATATCTGTAACACCATCAATTCAAACATCCACATCTGCCTATCCCAGGTCCTTGGGAAAGACTCGATAGGTAGACAAAAATGCCAAATCTAGTCTGAACATCTGGCTGACTGTGCAATGAATGATAACAAGAACTAAGGAGAAACTTCCTGACAGTTAGAACAATTAACCAGTGGAACAACCTGCCTCCAGAGGTGGTGAATGCTCCAACACTGGAGGTTTTTAAAAAGAGACTGGACAGCCATTTGCCTGAAATGGTATAGGGTTTCCTGGCTGAGCAGGGGGTTGGACTAGATGACCTCCAAGGTCCCTTCCAACTTTTATTATTATTATTATTATTATTATTATTATTATTATTATTATTATTATTATTATTATTATTATTATTATAAAGTTGGAAGGGACCTTGGAGGTCTTTTAGCCCAACCCCCTGCTCAGCCAGGAAACCCTATACCTGACGTGGCAAACCTATGGCACGGGTGCCACAGGTGGCACGCAGAGCCCTCTCTGTGGGCACGCGCACCGTCACCCCAGTCCTAGGCCTTCAGCTGGGTTTTATAAAACCTTTTCGCTTTAGGCCTCCACCGCCGTGTGCAAAAAAAAGGACAAAAAAGGTTCAATCAATCAATTTCAACTTCTCGCGGGGGGAAAAAAAGATCTCGCAAAGTTGGAATTTTTAGTCCCACCCAATCTGCCTTTACCACTGCAGCCACGCCCACCCAAAGGGCCACGCCCACCCAAAGGGCCACGCCCACCCGGCACCCGATGATACATAAGTGGGTTTTGGGTTGCAGTTTGGGCACTTGGTCTCTAAAAGTTTTGCCATCACTGCCCTATAGCATTTCAGACCAATGGCTGTCCAGTCTCTTCTTAAAAACTTCCAGTGTTGGAGCGTTCACAGCTTCTGGAGGCAGGTAGTTCCACTGGTTAATTGTTCTCACTGTCAGGAAGTTTCTCCTTAGTTCTCGGTCTAAGAGAAGGACTAGGGGCAACACGATAGCAGTCTTCCAATATCTCAGGGGTTGATACAATGGGGTGTAAAGAAAAGTTAAAAATGGCAGCTGGGACTGCCCCGCTGAGGCCCCCCCTCACCCCTCTTTTTTTTTTAAAACAAGATATTATCAAAAGCACGAAGTTGAGAATTCTGCATTTGCAAAAGCAGGAAACCTGTTTTTGTTTTGTTCGTTTTTTGTTTTAATTTTTATAGCTACTTACAATTTTTATAGCTAAGTCACAATGCAGCCTATTAAGTCAACCCATTTCCGGGAAAAATACGTTTTTAATAATGCCTTGAGGGGCGTGTGAGATGGCAAAATCCAACAATGGCTGTTCCTGATGGAACTTTGGGGTCTTGCAGCATGCACATTTTAGTTTTTCCTATTTTATTTCAAGGAGGACACCATGTGTTATCCCACACACACACACACACACACACACACACACACACACCGCAATGCTCAGGAAAGCTTTTCAACACCGTGAAAAATCCACTTCCAGCCCTGCACAATCACGAATATCTTGAATATTTCACGTTATGAGCAGCAAGCATTCTCCTTTTGGAGTTACCGTTTTGCACACACAATTAGGCACTCGCAAGCGTGGCTTACAAAAATGTGAATTTTCCTCCGTTGTCTGCTTGAAATGGCAGCATCGTCCACCCATAGGGGAGAAAGAAAGAAAAACAACACATAGCTTTTGGATCAATCCCAGCAAAAAATACCACGTTTTCCCCACAAAGGACAGAGCATTGTGTCAATTGCTTGGCTTAAGAAGGTCTTTTGGGTTTTTTTTCAAAATGCACAAAAATGCAATTTTTTCCCCCCAAAAGAGAAAGCAGCTTGTTTTTCTCAAAAACGAAGATTTATGCCCCCCCCCCAAAAAAAGTAGATGTGCATGGTGACATACTGTCACCCTGCCTTCACAAAAAAGCAAAAATAAAAACACAGGGGAAGCCAGTTTCAAGATAGGGTCCCAAATTATTCTCGGTGACCAGGTAATTGTTAATTCTTATTTCCTCTTGGGCTACCTCTAAGAGCTTAGTCCTTGATTGTTCAGATGCAAACAAACGTAGCCACAGGCGAAGAGTTTAATTCAGTGTTTTATTGCTCAAGCCTAAACACAGGAATCTTCTCAGACTGATGATTTGCACAGGTAACCACAAACAACTAGTGCAAACTGATCACTACGGGACGATCACTTGACCATGAGCCAGCTGTGTGCTTGTTGTTGTAAGCTGCAAAGTCGTGTCCGACCCCTCGCGACCCCATGGACAACGTTCCTCCAGGCCTTCCTGTCCTCTACCATCTTCTGGAGTCCATTTAAGCTCATGCCTACTGCTTCAGTGACTCCATCCAGCCACCTCATTCTCTGTCATCCCCTTCTTCTATTGCCCTCAACCTTTCCCAGCATGAGGCTCTTCTCCAGTGAGTCCTTCCTTCTCATTAGGTGGCCAAAGGATTTGAGTTTCAGCTTCAGGATCTGCCTTCTAAAGAGCAGTCAGGGTTGATCTCCTCTAGGACTGACCGGTTTAATCGCCTTGCAGTCCAAGGGACTCGCAGGAGTCTTCTCCAGCACCATAGTTCAAAGGCTTCAATTCTTTGGCGCTCGGCCTTTCTTATGGTCCAACTTTCGCTGCCAGACATTGCAACTGGGAAGACCATAGCCTTGACTGTGTGCAGCAGCAGCCAAAAAAAGATAATACAATCCTGGGTTGTATATATAAGAGGCACAGAATCAAGATCACGCAAAGTATTAGTGACGCTTTATAAAACCCTAGTGAGACCACACCTGGAATACTGCAGCCAATTTTGGTCACCGTATCACAAAAAAGTCGTTGAGAGTTTGGAAAAAATTTCGGAGAAGAGCAGCTAAGGGGATCCAAGGCCTGGAGACTAAAACATACGAAGAACAGCTGCAGGACTTGGGTCTGGCTAGTCTAAAGAAAAGAAGAAATAGGGGTGACATGATAGCACTATTCCAGTATCTGAGGGGCTGCCACAAAGAAGAGGGGGTCACAATATTCTCCAAAGCACCAGAGGGAAGGACGAGAAACAATGGTTGGAAACTGGTCAAGGAGAGAAGCATCCTGGAATTAAGGAGAAACTTCCTGACAGTGAGGACAATTAACCAGTGGAACAGCTTGCCTCCAGAAATCGTGGGCGCTCCATCCCTGGAGTTTTTTAAGAAGAGACTGGACAGCCATTTGTCTGAAATGATATAGGTTCTCCTGCTTGAGCAGGGGGTTGGACTAGAAGACCTCCAAGGTCCCTTCCAGCTCTATTCTATTCTAAACACACAAGAGTCGTTTGCAGCCACCGAGAGTCTTTTGCGATAAGGTGGGTAGCAAATAAAGTCCACAAACAAACAAACAAATTTCTCCTTAATTCCAGGTTGCTTCTCTCCTTGATCAGTTTCCATCCGTTGCTTCTAGATGACCTCCAAGGTCCCTTCCGGCTCTATTCTATGATTATTATTCTTTTTTTTTTAATTTTTCTTAAAGAGTTTTACAAAAACAAAATTTTACAATATATCCCCAAATCCCTCCCGCCCCAAACCCACCCACTTTCCCCACCACCACTTCCCAGAGCTAAATACAGGATTATAGTTACGATAATCATATTCTAAATAAAAATTATGCATAATATACAATTAACCAAATTCATAATGTGCTTTAACTCCCCTTTAACATAACTACAAACAAAGTACCAATAACAATATCCCACTAAAATCTACTCATAAGCTAAATGGAACTTTTTAGTCCCATATTTGTTCCGAATATAATCTATCCATCTCCTCCAAACTGAGATATATCTTTCCTGTGAATGATCTTTCAAATAAGCAGAAATCTTAGACATTTCTGCAAGATTCGAAACTTTAAGCACCCATTCTTCTATAGTGGGCAAACTATCCTTCTTCCAATATTGTCCCACCAGTAACCGTGCTGCTGTTATCATGTTCAACATCATACGATTATTATTCTTGTCCTGCCTTCAGGTGCTTTGGAGAATAGGATGAAACACCCCCCTTCTTTGTGGCAGACTCTCAAATATTGGAAGACTGCTATTGTGTCCCTCTATTTTTTTTTCTTTTCTCTGGACTAGCGAGACCCAGTTCCTGCAACCGTCCTTCATAGGTTTTTTTGTCTCCGGATCCTTAATCATCTTAGTTGCTCTTCTCTGCACTTTTTCCCCGAAGTCTCAACTTTTTTTCTTTCATTCTTAGTTGCGGTGTTTCTCTCTCTTTCTCCCTGGGTTAAACGTTCATACCTTTCCCCCCCATCGCTAATGGGGGTGCACAGGAGTGCAGCTTAACAGCCCACATAACGAAAACAAGATTCCTTTCTCTTAAGTTGTGGGATTCGATGCCTTATCTTCCTGCCTAGCCAAAACGGTGCGAAAATTATTTAGCAAAGTCAAGTCTGCTCAGGATTCTCTCCGGCTGTGTTTACGAATGACTCTGCTCTAATGCAGCTCAGCGGGAGCGCCATTTGCATGCAGCCCAAATACAAAGCGGTTATTTTATTTAATTTTCGCCTTCCCCTGAAGGCTAGCTGGCGTGTTTTTTTCCCTCCACTTTATATTCCCAGGACAACCTCGAGGGATGGGTTAGGCTGAGCAAGAAGAACTGGTCCAAGGTCACGACAAAGCTGGAGTGAGGATCGCACTTGAGGTCATTTGGAAGAGAAAATATCGGTATATTAAATCTGTTTGCCATCCATCTCACCGTGAGGGTTGCAGAATCTCCCCTTTATTTATTTATCTAGTTGGATTATGGAATTTGTGCAAATAACCCTGGGCAGCAAACATATCCAGCACACTTTCCTCCTCCTATTTTCCCCACAACAACAACCCTGTGAGGTGGAGTTGGGCTGAAAGAGAAGGAGTGACCGAAAATCACCCAAATGGCTTTCATATCTTAAAGGCAAGACTAGAACTCACCGTCTCCTGGCGATTGGCCCAAAGTCATCCAGTCAGCTTTCATACCCAAGGCAGGACTGGAATTCACTGTCACCCGGTGATTGGCCCAAAGTCACCCAGTCGGCTTTCATGCATAAGGTGGGACTAGAACTCACTGTCTCCTGGTGATTGGCCCAAAGTCACCCAGTCGGCTTTCATGCCTAAGGCAGGACTAGAACTCACTGTCTCCTGGCGATTGGCCCAAAGTCATCCAGTCGGCTTTCATGCATAAGGTGGGACTAGAACTCACTGTCTCCTGGTGATTGGCCCAAAGTCACCCAGTCGGCTTTCATGCATAAGGTGGGACTAGAACTCACTGTCTCCTGGTGATTGGCCCAAAGTCACCCAGCTGGCTTTAGTGCCTAAGGTGGCACTTGAACTCACCGTCTCCCACTTTCTAGCCTGGTGCGTTAACCACTAGATCAAACCTACAGCATCTGGTTTCCAGCCAGATACTGATGTGATCTTTTTGTAAAAAAGCAGAAAATCTCGCTGCCACCTTGAAAGCTGTCTTGATCCAGACATCATACGAACCTCTGGATGTTCCACAATATTCCACAACTCTTTTTCAGACCTGTTATTGTGGCTTTTATTCTTTCCAGCCCAACAAGATAATTGAAAGTATCAAAAGGGTGAGATGACTCTCTGACAACTGAGCTGGACACCAGTGACCCAACTCTCCCTCCCTCTCTTTCTTTCTTTCTTTCTTTCTTTCTTTCTTTCTTTCTTTCTTTCTTTCTTTCTTTCTTTCTTCTTTCTTTCTTTCTTTCTTTCTCTCTCTCTCTCTCTCTTTCCCCTTTCTTTCCTTCTCTCCTTTCTTTCTCCTTCCTTCCTTCCTTCTCTCTTTCTTTCTCTATTTGTTTCTTTCCTTCTCTCTCTCCTTTGTCTCTCTCTTTCCTTTCCTTCCTTCCTCCTTCCTTTTTTCTTTCCTTCCTTCCTTTCTCTCTCTCTCCCCTTCTCTTTCTTTCTTTCCTTCCTTCCTTCCTTCCTTCCTTCCTTCCTTCCTTCCTTCCTTTCTTCCTTCCTTCCTTCCTTCCTTCCTCCTTCCCTATTTGTTTCTTTCCTTCTCTCTCTCTCCTTTCTCTCTCCTTCCTTCCTTCCTTCCTTCCTTCCTTCCTTCCTTCCTTCCTTCCTTCCTTCCTTCCTTCCTTCCTCCTTCCCTCTTTGTTTCTTTCCCTCTCTCTATCTCCTTCCTTCCTTCCTTCCTTCCTTCCTTCCTTCCTTCCTTCCTTCCTTCCTTCCTTCCTTCCTTCCTCCTTCCCTCTTTGTTTCTTTCCTTCTCTCTCTCTCTCCTTTCTCTCTCTCCTTCCTTCCTTCCTTCTTCCTTCCCTCTCTGTTTCTTTCCTTCTCTCTCTCTCCTTCCTTCCTTCCTTCCTTCCTTCCTTCCTTCCTTCCTTCCTTCCTTCCTTCCTTCCATTCAATTAAGTGACATCCCCAAAGAAACTTGCTTTCATTTGCTTTTTTTTTAAAAAAACAACCCAGTAAGGTTTGGCTAATGATCTGACATCCTTGTCTGAAGCAGCTGTTAACACCCTGCAGTGTGTTACCCTCACCCTCACTTCATAAAAATAGATACTACATCGTTAAAATTAAGCGGAACATCACTATAAACTTAGGAAGGAAAGGGCAGTTGTGAATACATCTGGTGTGTTTTTTGTTTTTGTTTGTTTGTTTTTTGAGGCAGCCAGGAAATTTACAGCGTGGCACAAAAGTTGACAGACACACAAAAGCTGACAGACACGCTCAGTCGCTCACCCAACCCTGGGCCAAAAGAGTGACACTTGTAAGGGTTCCACCGATTGCTCCTCTGGGTCCCATATTAGCCATTCTCTTTTCATATTTTAATGGGCTGAGTTGAGGGAATGGGCGAAATTGCAGAATTTGCTGGTTTAAGTCAGGCTGACTCAAGGTAATGATTTATTGGACGCAAGGAGAGAAGGTCAGGCTGGCCGGGTGTCCTGAATTTGAACAGAATTTCATTGGCAACGTCTGTAAGGCAGCTCTCCGTGGAAAAGATCAGTGACCACGTAAAGGCCTGGCCTCAGGAGATCCACCCTGACTGCTCTTTAGAAGGCCAGATCCTGAAGCTAAAACTCAAATCCTTTGGCCACCTAATGAGAAGGAAGGACTCACTGGAGAAGAGCCTAATGCTGGGAAAGGTTGAGGGCAAGATAAGAAAGAGACGGCAGAGAACGAGGTGGCTGGATGGAGTCACTGAAGCAGGAGGCGTGAGCTTAAATGGACTCCAGAAGACGATAGAGGACAGGAAGGCCTGGAGGAACGCTGTCCATGGGGTCGCGATGGGTCGGACAAGACTTCGCAACTAACAACAACTGGCATCTACACACTGCCCTTGCCAGTTGTCAAAGCTCCAGGAAAGGATCTTCATGAAAACATTTTTTTACAGAGCATAATTTAGGGATAACATGACAACACAACTTCATCCTTGGGGATGTGGCCTGCTGAAGTCAGACCGCAGAGCGATATTTGTTTATTATCAAATTAACAAATGGAAGCTCCTTGAACCGAACGAGACTTTTTTTTTCTCCCCCAGCTGTGAATCTCGCAACATTTTGCGCAGCAGCGATACAAAAACAAAATGCTAGCGAATGAATGATCTTCTGTTTAGAGCTAATACAACGACCACAATTGGGCCCAACAGTTCTGCCGCTAAGAGAGACAGTTGATAAGTGAATTTTGTCCCCCTTTTTACAGCCTTTACTCCAAACAAAAGCCCCAGAGGGTATAAAAACCCACTCCCTACATGTGCTCACTCTCTTTTCTTCCAGAGCCATCTTCCTGTCTGGCTCTCCTCTTCAATAAACTGTAAGCTTCTTTCTAAAGCAGTCGGCATGTTCTTTATTCCCGGCTTGGACTGAACCACGACGAAGACTTTTCCTTCAACACCATCATAAGTCACTTTTTCCATGGCGTTGTCATTTCGAACGGCCACTAAACAAGTGGTTGTAAGTCAAAGACTACCTTTATTATATGTATGTTTTCATTGGACTGGGGATTTTCAGGATCTATTTTTTCTTGGCCTTACGGTTTACAAGTAGTCCTCAATTTACGATTGGTTGCTTGGCAACCATTCAAAGTTCTAATGGACCAGCTTTTGGGGGGGGGTCTAGATGACCTGGATTTGAAGTTCCAATGGCCGCCGCCCCCACAGTTGAATTTACATCCATTTGCAGTGTCTTGCACCTGTGATATTTTACAACATTTTTTAGCAAAAATTAACATTTGCTTTTTCAGAAAACCCCCCGCAATAGCAAAGCATTGCTTAATGACCACAAATTCACCACAGTGATTTGCTTCACAATCGCCATAAATAAGGTTGTCAGTGTTGGTCAGAGTGCTGTTTTCTTCTTGGTAGTTCCTTTGTTAGGCTGTTGTTTATCGTTTAATTGTTGGAATGGGTAATTCCTTGATTGGGATATTGGTTTTTGGGTTGATGATTATTGATGTGGCAATTACTCCTAGTTATTAACCTCGGCTAATCTGGGTGATGAATGCTGATGAGGAGCTGTATGTTTCCTTTTGGGCTTTCTGATGATCTCTTTTGAAAGGTGTGTAAAGGTTGTTACTCTCTGTGTGCCTGTTGATGGCTGATTTATCTAAGTGCCAAGCTTCCAGGAATTCACTAGCAGTCATAGACTTGGCTTGGTCTAGGACCCAATCTGTGGGCTGTGGCCTGGTAGTGGGCCGTAGCCTCCTGGCCACTGGGCTGTGGGACAAACTGGCCAGTGTGCTTGTGTGTGCATGCACACCCACTCACTTGCACTACCACAGCAGCCGGGCGCAAAAACATGCTGCTGCCACCGCACCTTGGGGCGTGAAAATGGGACACTACCGCCGCACCTTGGGGCACACAAACATGTCACTGCCGCGCTGCAGGGTGCAAAAACAGGCTGCCACCATGCCATGTGGTGCAGAAATAAGGCACTACGCCATGCAGGAACGGGGCAGGGCTAGCCCCTCCATTTGCAGCATGTGTGTGCTTGCAGCCCCGTGTGCGCGCACACCCACACATGTAAATTACTTCCCCCTCCCTTTTCCTCCGGTCCGCCAACCGACAAAGGTTGGTGACCTCTTGTCTAGGATGCTCACAGTTTCCCAGTTGAAGCTATGATTGAACCTGCTCGTGTGTTGTCAGATTAAGAAGTTTTCATTGTGTCCTCTGACTTCTAATTGGTGTTCATGGATGCGCTGTGTTACTCTTCTGCCTGTTTGCCCTACATAGTGGCTGTTGCAGTCCTTATACCGTATGTTGTAGATGACTCCATTTTTGTTTTAATTTTACTCCTGGGGTGACTGGATCTTTTCTTTTTCTCTTGCTAAAATATTTCATTTATTCTGTTCCATGTGGCCGTCCTACCATGCTGTGTTGAAAGAAAAATAAAATTTGCCACTTATTCATAGGCTCCTGTTGTGTTAATCCTGCCTTATTTCTCTTTGTATGCCTCCTTTGTATCTGGTAGCCATTTCCAGAAGTGGGAACTCTGCGGAGAGCAATGCCAAGTAATTTAGCATTAATTTTTAGGCAGTTACCACAAACCTTCAAGCATAAAGAATATGTCCACACTACGCACCCCTGCTGAGAAAAGAGTCCCCAGTACTATACAAACTCTGATGGGCAACACAGCACGATGCCGATGTCTCTGGGGAAACAAAGCAATTTAATCTGGAAGCATGCCAATCAGATGTCAAATCGTTTGAATTGTCATGAATGCTATACAACAACCAGCACAACAAAGCGGGGGAAATATTCTCACTCCTAATCAGTGATCAGTGGGCTTCAGAAGTACCATTTGAGTACCCCAGGGCAGCAGTTAGGCAAATGAGTTCATTTTGACACTGGTTGAACAATGTCAAAGTTTTAGGAAGAGCCATGGTGGCGCAGTGGTTGGAAGGCAGTATTGCAGGCTGACTGTGCCCACTGCCAGGAGTTCAATCCCAATCAGCTCAAGGTTGACTCAGCCTTCCATCCTTCTGAGGCTGGTAAAACAAGGACCCAGATTGTTGGGGCCAATAGGCTGACTCTGTAAACCACTTAGAGAGGGCTGTAAAACACTGTGGAGCAATATATAAGTCTAAGTGCTATTGCTAACATCATCAGTACTAAAAGGGTGTGGAGTGTGCGTGGAGGAGGAGGAAGAGGAGGAGGAGGAGGAGGACTGTGGGGTCCTTGGTGGTCCCTGAGCTCAGTTGTTTTTGTGCAGACATTTCATGATCCAATTAGGTAACATGGTGTCACAGTGATGAGAATGAAGTATTGCAGGCTAACGCTGCCCACTGCCAGCAGTTCGATCCTGACCAGCTCAAGGTTGACTCATCCTTCCAAAGTTAGTAAAGGACCCAGATGATTGGCGGCAAGATGCTGACTCTGTAAACCACTTAGAGAGGGCTGTAAAGCACTATGAAGGGGTATATAAGTCTAAGTGCTATTGCTGTCGCTATTTAGTGAGACACAGCATTGTTCTATAACTGGGTTCCCAAACTTGAAGATGGGTAGACTTCAACTACCAAAATTCCCCAGCCAGCCATGCTGTACAGATAGTTTAGTTCATTTACAAGTTACAATGGCACTGAAAAAGGTGAGTTGTTTTTTTCACAACTTAGGACCATTGCAGCATCCCCATGGTCACATGATCAAAATTCAAACTTGGCAACTGATTCATATTTATGACAGTTGCTGTGTCCCAGACAGTTACCCCCTTAGAAAGAAAGATACCAAAAACTGGCAAGAAAAGTCATAAAATGGAGCAAAACTCACTGAACAACTCTCTCTCTCTTATCAACAGAAACTTTGGGCTGAGTTACTGTCGTAAATCGAGGACTACTGTATTTCTTGCCATGGAGGGGAAAAAAAAGTCAGCTGGAAAATCAATGGGTAAGATTTAATTAATTGCCACAGTTCGTCTTGAATCTTAATGGAATTTAATCAAGATCTCCCTGACATACAAAAAGCCTGACCTAGTTAAAAATTTTAATAGATCACAAGGGCACTCTGCTTTTCGGCTTTTAAAAATGTTTATCAAATACCAAGCAGTTATTAACTGGAAATGCTGCAGGAGAGAATGTAGTTTTTTTAAAAAAAGGGAAGGTGTTGAAATTAAATTAAAATCCAGGACATGATTGCAGTCAAGTAACTTTTCCCAATGAAGATACTCTCCACCTGTGCCCGCTTTAACTGCTAGAACTTTTAAAATTTATTTGTTTGTATCCTGCCTTTATTATTATTATTTTTAAAAATAATTCAAGGCAGCGAACATTCCCAACGCACCTTCCTCCTCCTTTTTTCCCCCAGAACAACGACCCTGTGAGGTGACTTGGGCGGAGAAAGAGTGAGTGGCTGAAAGTCACCCAGCCAGCTTTCGTACCTAAAGCTAGAACTCCCAGCCTCCTGATGGTTGGACCAAAGAAAAACTCTCCGAGTGGTGGGGGGGGAAGAGAACCTGTTTTTTCTGTACTAAAAGATTTTTCCTGCAAGTCCAATTTATCGCTTCGGAGTCATGCAGTGCCCCCCGCACTGGGGGGGGGGGGGAGAGAGAACCACTTGAGTCTTTGCTATTGATTACTTGCAGCAATCAACGTCGGCTTTATAATTGCATTTATTTCTGCGACAGGTTCCTATTGGATCGCGCTCTTTCCATTCTGGAGAGATAGCCTATTTCCAAAAAAAAAAAAAAAAAAAAAGGAATAAGCAAGCCAGCCAACAGCAAATAAATAAATAAATAAATAAAATCCCATTAAGATCAGCTCCTCTTGTGGCAGATAATTTAGCCTGATTAGGTTGTTGTTGTTGTTGTTGTTTTTGGGCGGGGAGAGAAAGTGACCTCTTAATCATTGGGTAAATTTCTACAGCCTCCTGCACACAGCGCAGTTCTTTCTCTGCGAGTAGTTTCCAGCTTCAATTAAAACCAAACCTAACGGGACAAAAAGGCTTTGTTCAATTTACCTCTGGATCCGTTGCAGAACCCGGACTCCGAGGATCTACAGATTTGAGTTCCTAGTGAGATCCCAGCTTCTTTGCTTTGAAGATCTGTGGGTAGAATCCAGAGGAAGAAATGTTTTGGGAAATATTAAAAAAAAGGCAGAATATATTTCCCCAAAGGAATAATGGAGAAGTTCTTTTTTAAAAGACACAACCCGCCCCAGCCTAGGCGGAGGCCGGGTTTTAGAAATGCAAAATCAATAATCCATTCAGGAAGGTTGAAACCAGGAAGCTAGAAATTACGAAGACAAAGACACCTAAAATCTATGTAAAGGTAAAGGTAAAGTTTCCGCCGCACATGCGTGCTAGTCATTTCCGACTTTAGGGGCCAGTGCTCATCTCCGTTTCAAAGCCAAAGAGCCGGCGCTCGTCCGAGGACGTCTCCGTGGTCATGTGGCCGGCATGACTAGACGCCAAAGGCGCCCGGAACGCTGTTACCTTCCCACCGTAGTGGTCCCTATTTTTCTACTTGCATTTTTACGTGCTTTCGAACTGCTAGGTTGGCAGAAGCTGGGACGAGTAACAGGCGCTCACTCTGCTACGCGGCACACGGGATTCGACCTGCCAAACTGCCGACCTTCTGATCGACAAGCTCAGCATCCTAACCCACTGAGCCACCGCGTCCCAAATTCTATGTACCCCAACCAAATTCTCAGGACAGGAGACATAATAGGATAATAACCCACCAATACCAAAAGGGCACACTCACTCAAGTCAAAATACATGACATAGGAAATACAAAGCCTCAAACAGGAACAGGAAACAATCTCAAGAGCCCCAAAAGGTATAAAAACCCACCACTCTTCTCCGTGTGGTCACCTTTTTTTCTTTTTTTTTCTTCCTATAGCCATCTTTCTGTCTCTGGCTCTGCTCTTCAATAAACTCCAACTTTCTTTCTAAAGCAGTCTCCATTTTGAGAAAGCCAACTGGGTAACTTTGGGCCAATCACCAGGAGACAGTGAGTTCTAGTCTCGTCTTAGGCATGAAAGCCAGCTGAATGAATTTGGGACGATCACCAGGAGGCGGTGAGTTCTAGTCCCACCTTATGCATGAAAGTCGACTGGGTGACTTTGGGCCAATCACCGGGTGACAGTGAATTACAGTCCTGCCTTGGGTATGAAAGCTGACTGGATGACTTTGGGCCAATCACCAGGAGACAGTGAGTTCTAGTCTCGTCTTAGGCATGAAAGCCAGTTGAATGAATTTGGGACGATCACCAGGAGGCGGTGAGTTCTAGTCCCACCTTATGCATGAAAGCCGACTGGGTGACTTTGGGCCAATCACCGGGTGACAGTGAATTACAGTCCTGCCTTGGGTATGAAAGCTGACTGGATGACTTTGGTCCAATCACCAGGAGACAGTGAGTTCTAGTCTCGTCTTAGGCATGAAAGCCAGCTGAGTGACTTTGGGATGATCACCAGGAGATGGTGAGTTCTAGTCTTGCTTTAGGCAAGAAAGTTTTGGACAAACACCAGGAGATGGTCAGTTCTTGTCCCACCTTAGGCATGAAAGCCAACTGGGCAACTTTGGGCCAATCACCAGGAGACAGTGAGTTCTAGTCCCACTTGACTTTGGGAGACGATGAGTTCTAGTCCTGCTTTAGGCAAGAAAGTATGGGACAATCACCAGGAGATGGTGAGTTCTCGTCTCACCTTAGGCATGAAAATTGGCTGGTGACTTTGGGTCACTCCCTCTGTCTCAGCCCAGACCACCTCACAGGGTTGTTTTTTGGGGAAAATAGGGAGAAGAAGGAGCATTAGATATGTATGCCACCTTGAATTGCTTATAAAAATAATAAAGGCAAGATATAAATTAAATAAATAAACAAACAAACACATACATTATACTGCATAGTTTGCTGAGGGCTACCCAAAGGTACTTAATAAATAAATAAATACTTGATCAAGCCCCCTGCCTCCAAGCATCGAAACTAATTGAATAAAATAATCGGAAGGCCACGAATGCTGCAGGAAATATAAATCCCTTCTGATAAATGATGCCGAAAAACAATATTTTGGGAATAGCATGGGCAATCTGAAATTGTCATCGCTGTGCGTAGTTAGCGTGTGTGTGTGTGTATCATTTTATTTTTCAGCTTATCAGCCAAATTCCATCTTGGCCAGTGCAATGCAACACAATGCAATGCAAAATGAAGCCATCCTTCTCCCCCTATTACAATACGAATTCATTTGGTTTGGGATGCTCTGTGGCATCGGATCACACTTTATTACAGCTAATCATCCACCCACTTGCGCAGTTGGAGCAGATGAGAAAAGACTATATTTCACTTCATCTTTCCTTCCCTATGATGAACATTATATTAAAGTAGGCCGCTGACTTTTCTTTTCGCCTGAAAAGCTGAGGACATAAAAACCACATTCTTTCGTTTGGGAAAAAAAGATGTTTTCAGCTGATACTATGGCAGTTGTCAGTCTCTCAAAGTGTTAGGAATTTCTTGCATATCTGTCTATCAATCTATATCTATATCTATTTATCTGTCCATCTGTGTGTCTGTCTGTCTATCTATCTATCTATCCGTCTGTCTGTCTGTCTGTCTGTCTGTCTATCTATCTATCTATCTATCTATCTATCTATCTATCTATCTATCTATCTATCTATCTATCATCTATCTATCTATCTATATCTATCTGTCCGTCTCTGTGTGTGTCTCTATCGGTTTATCGATCATCTATCTAACTATCTATATCTGTCCATCTTTCCATCTTTCCATCTTTCTATCTATCTATCTATCTATCTATCTATCTATCTATCTATCTATCTATCTATCTATCTGTTAGGCATATGGTGTTAGCCTACAATGTTGGGTTGAAAATATATTAACCATAATGCTATGTCTTTAAGAAGTTAATTGGCCAATGGGTGTGTAAGTGTTCTCATGGCCATAAGAGGAAGCTAGGAACGTAGCTTCTCTCTCTCTCTGAATTCACTGATCTCTACTATTACTGTTTTTGCTCTGCTGTTGGTTTACTACTGTTGTAAACCTGAACTGTGTATTGACCTCTGGACTGGTAAGAAGACTTTGTATTTGGATTACTCTTTGGACTGTTGCTATTGTTTATGACCTGGACTGTTTATTTTTTGACTGTGCATTTTTGTTCTTACACCACCTCAAAAGTAAAATACTTTTTGTTTCTATAACTCAGTGTATTCTTGTGTGACTTTTACTGCTCTCAGTACCCTTCCTTGTCTGTGCAACAAATTCCTTAACACTATCTATCTATCTATCTATCTATATCCAACTGTCTGTCTGTCTATCTATCTGTCCGTCCATCCATCCATCCATTCATCCATCCATCCATCCATCCATCCATCCATCTATCTATCTATCTATCTATCTATCTATCTATCTATCTATCTATCTATCTATCTATCTATCTATCTATCTATCTATCTATCTATCTATCTATCCGTCTGTCTGTCTATCCGTCTGTCTGTCTGTCTGTCTGTCTGTCTGTCTGTCTGTCTGTCTATCTATCTATCTATCTATCTATCTATCTATCTATCTATCTATCTATCTATCTAATCTATCTATATCCAACTGTCTGTTTATCTATCTGTCCATCTGTCTGTCTATCTGTCTGTCCGTCTGTCCATGTATCCATCCGTCTGTCCATCTGTCTGTCCATCCATCCATCCATCCATCCATCCATCCATCCATCCATCCTATCTATCTATCTATCTATCTATCTATCTATCTATCTATCTATCTATCTATCTATCATCTATCTATCTATCTATCTATCTATCTATCTATCATCTATCTATCTATCTATCTATCTATCTATCTATCTATCTATCTATCATCTGCCTATCTGCCTATCTGTCTGTCTATCTATATCTATCCATCTATATCTATCCGTCCATCCATCTAGCTATATATCTAGCTACCTGTGTTTCCCTGAAAATAAGACCCGGTCTTATATTTTTTTTGCCTCCAAAAGTGCCACCAGGTTTTATTTCCGGGGGGATGTCTTATGCACTTAACTTAGCACCACTGCAGCCTGCCCCCCCCAATGCCCCGAAACCTGTCTTTTCACTGCCTGAGTTCTTTTGCGGTCACCTGTGGCTGTGCACCCCGTGGTACATCGTGCTGCCGCTGCTTCCACTCACAGCAAGAAGCCACATGGCTCATTGCGCCATTCGCACCACTGCTGCCGCTCATGGCAGGAGGCCACTAGGCTCATCACGCCAATGACACCACTGCCACGAGCAGCGGCACCGGACCAAGTGGCCTCCTGCCACAAGTGGCAGCACCAGAGTGATCAGTGCAATGAGCCTCATGGCCACCAGTCGTGATTGGCGCGATGTGCCACGTGGCCTCCTGCTACGATCAGCGGCAGTGGTGCAATCAGCAGGACAAGCCTCACAGTCTTCTCATGCAACGAAGCATGTGGCCTCCTACTGTGAGCGGCTGTAAGCTTTATGTTTTAGCATCTCTGCTAGCCTTCCATGAGTCAGTGGCCACTGCTGGCTCTGGGCAATGAGAAAAAGGCAGGCCAAAGCCCTTGAATTGTCACTGTGATTTGACTGAAGCATGGTATGGATTTGAACATCCTTATCTTGAAAGATTGGAGAAAGAAAGCAAAGGTTGGCCTGTTGGAGTAGAACTCCAAGGTCCCGTCCAACTCTGTTATTCATCTTCATCATCATCCTGTTCTACTTCATCCTCTTCTACATTTTCATCATCATCCATCATCCTTTTCTGTTTCTTCCTCTTCTTCTACTTTGTCCTCTTCTACTGCAATCCACTTCTACATCTTCTATTTCATCCTCTTCTTCATCTTCATCATCCTCTTCTACATCCTCATCCTCATCTTCTTCATCACCATCTTCATCATCCTCTTCTACCTCATCTTCTTATTCATTCACTTTATCTTCATCATCCTCATCATCCTCTTCTACTTCATCCTCTTCTTCTTCATCTTCTTCATCGTCATCTTCTACTTTGACCTCTTCTTCATCCTCATCATTACCTTCATCATTTTCTTCTACTTCATCCTCTTCTACTTCATTCCCTTCTTCTTCATCCTCTTCTTCATCTTCATCCTCATCTCCTTCATCTTCAATTTTGTCTTCTTCTACTCTATCTGCTTCTACTTCATCCTCTTCCAATTAATCATCTTCTTCATCACCATCTTCTTCTTCATCCTCTTCTTCTTCATTTTCTTCTTCACCGTCCTCTTCTACTTCTTCCTCTTCTTCTTCATCCCCTTTCAAGCAAGGCCTGATAAGAATAACTTTTCCTTGCACCGTATCCCCAACAGCCAGGACTCAGATATACTACCTCTAAAATGGACATTTCATATCACCATCTCTAACAGATTTTCCATTAGCAATATTGGTTCTCTGAAAGCTCTGTCTTTTTCTCTCTCGGCTGTTGTTATTTAAAGCAAGCCAGTAAAAGAGATAATGGCCCTGATGTGAAATATTTCCAAGTAATAAGGTCATGCATCCAAGGGGAATGACTTAATACATGATTATGAGCCCTTAAGCTCCCACTGCCATCCCAAGCTTAAAATGGCGCAGGCCTGCCTCACTTCCTTCTGAAACAAAAGTACATTTTGATAATTAGCAGAACAGAAAAGGTCAGAAAAAATCAGGATAGAGAGAGACAGAGCAAGCAAAACCCAAATCTCTTAGCCGGATTATGTAACGGGTGGTTGGTTTTTTTAAAAAAATTAAAAATAAAGCAGATTAGGAGGGATCAAAGCCAGAAATGAGGAGTCAGATGTTCGCTGCAGCCATTAGCGATGATGATGCTGTCTTTTGGGGCTTCTAAAAAGCTAGTTGGCTAGGAGAGATGATGTCAACTGGAACAGAAACATTACATCTTATTTTAAACAAGGGACTTTGGTAAGATATTTAAATTTAGTAGCTGGAACAGTGAGATTGTGCAGTGACCCAGAACAAACAGTCGTGGTTGATTGGTACCAAAGTTCTGGCTCCTGCATCAGGCAATCTGCACTGTGATTGGCTGCTGTGGGAGGGGGACGGAAAGGGGGAAATGTTCCTTTGCTCCCGCTTTTTTCTTCTGTGTGCTTTACTTCATGACGTTAGAAATTTACCTCAAGATTTACCTCATGACGTTAGCAATTTACCTCATGATTTACTTCATGACATTAGTGATGTGCCTGACTATTTTGTTTGCTGCAAATACAAATGTTAAATATATTTATTTATATGAAATTACACGTTTGTGTCAACATTTCTGACCCCATTTGAATAGCGGCTGCGCAATTCCCTGACAGACTTTAGGGGAGGATGGCCGGTTGCCACTGCGACAGCAGCTGACATACACAATCCAATGCACATTGCTGAATTAACTGTTGTGGAGATGAAGGGAACCCAGTAAGAAAAACAGCAGATTGTGTGTTGTCATTTCAGCCCCTGGGTTTCAATACGCATGGATTAATCCCAAAGGCCTTACTGAGAAGCTGTAATAGAGATAATAGGGCAGATTTAGTCTCACACACAACATTAGCACTAGCACTTAAACTTGTATACCACTTCACAGTATTTTACAGCCCTCTCTAAGCGGTTTACAGAGCCTGCATATTGCCCCAAGCAATCTGAGTCATCATTTTGCCACCTTGGAGGGACAGAAAGCTGAGTCAACCTCAGTAAGAACAATCAAGCATATATTACATCGTGCCTCTTAGGAAAAAATATCAGAGATTTTCAGGAATAGAATAACATTCTCCTTCTCCTCCTCCTCCTCCTCCTCCTCCTCTCCACAAACCCCACTCCCATCTAACATTGATGATGTTACCTGGTTGGGTAATGAAACGTCTGCAAGAAAATGAACAAGCTCAGAGAGCACCAAGGACCACACAGTCCTCCTCCTCCTCCTCTCCACAAACCCATTCCTTTCTAGTAGTGATGATGTTACCTAATTGTGTCATGAAACATCTGCAGGAAAACCACCAAACTCAGAGAGCACCAAGGACCCCACAGTCCTCCTCCTCCTCCCTGCAAAACCTCACTCCCTCCTAGCATTGATGATGTTACCTAGTTGGGCAAGAAAACAACTGCAAGAAAACAACAGCCAGTAGGATCTCTCTCTCTCTTCTCTCTCTCTCTCTCTCTCTCTCTCTCTCTCTCTCTCTCTCTCTCTCTCTCTCTCTCTCTCTCTCTCTCTCTCACACACACACACACACACACACACACACATTATCTGAGTCTGCCTCCACTGCTCCTCTTCCTTGTCTCTCTAGTCATCTGCTGCGGCTTGATTGTTTGTTTGTCGCCTCTCAAGGAAGATGTATTGGGTGTTCAGGCTCTGACTCAGAAATAAAATGACACTGATGAAAGAGATGATGGAAGAAAGGAAGCTATTATTTATGACAGATGGGTTTACTCTATGTACTAAGTCATTAACCTCTGCTGGTCTGGAGCATCCAGCCATCTGAAGGCCACAGTGACTCCACAGATCCTAGATTCCTGCTGATTTGCGACAGATTCTAGTAAAAATATTGTGCACCCCTCGTTGGGTGACAATTTTCTTCCTTCACTCAACCAAGTCCAGAAAAACAGACCTTGCTCCAGATATTCTGCAATGCTTCAAAAAGCATGTGATAAGAGGAACTTAGCAATATCTTGAGAAAAGATAAAGAAACCTTCGCATGCTGTTCAC